>NC_053154.1:188155648-188355648 GCF_016835505.1 Polypterus senegalus
GTTTCTGCAGCGTAATTGGAGTCCACCTGTGGTAAATTCAGTTGATTGGACAGGATTTGGAAAGGCACACTCCTGTCTATATAAGGTCCCACAGTTGACAGTTCATGTCAGAGCACAAACCAAGCATGAAGTTAAAGGAATTGTCTGTGGACCTCCAAGACAGGATTGTCTCGACACACAAATCTGGGGAAGGTTACAGAAAAATTTCTGCTGCTTTGAAGGGCCCAATGAGCACAGTGGCCTCCATCATCCGTAAGTGGAAGAAGTTCGAAACCACCAGGACTCTTCCTAGAGCTGGCCGGCCATCTAAACTGAGCGATCGGGGGAGAAGGGTCTTAGTCAGGGAGATGACCAAGAACCCAGTGGTCACTCTGTCAGAGCTCCAGAGGTCCTCTGTGGAGAGAGGAGAACCTTCCAGAAGGACAACCATCTCTGTAGCAATCCATCAATCAGGCCTATATGATAAGAGTGGCCAGACGGAAGCCACTCCTTAGTAAAAGGCACATGGCAGCCCGCCTGGAGTTTGCCAAAAGGCACCTGAAGGACTCCAGAGCATGAGAAACAAAATTCTCTGGTCTGATGAGACAAAGATTGAACTCTTTGGTGTGAATGCCAGGCGTCATGTTTGGAGGAAACCAGGCACCGCTCATCACCAGGCCAATACCATCCCTACACTGAAGCATGGTGGTGGCAGCATCATGCTGTGGGGATGTTTTTCAGCAGCAGGAACTGGGAGACTAGTCAGGATAAAGGGAAAGATGACTGTAGCAATGTACCGAGACATCCTGAATGAAAACCTGCTCCAGAGCGCTCCTGACCTCAGACTGGGACGACGGTTCATCTTTCAGCAGGACAATGACCCTAAGCACACAGCCAAGATATCAAAGGAGTGGCTTCAGGACAACTCTGTGAATGTCCTTGAGTGGCCCAGCCAGAGCCCAGACTTGAATCCGATTGAACATCTCTGGAGAGATCTTAAAATGGCTGTGCACCGACGCTTCCCATCCAACCTGATGGAGCTTGAGAGGTGCTGCAAAGAGGAATGGGTGAAGCTTGCCCAAGGATAGGTGTGCCAAGCTTGTGGCCTCATATTCAAAAAGACTTGAGGCTGTAATTGCTGCCAAAGGTGCATCGACAAAGTATTGAGCAAAGGCTGTGAATACTTATGAACATATGCTTTCTCAATTTTTTTTATTTTTAATAAATTTTCAAAGCTTTCTCAATTTTTTTTATTTTTAATAAATTTTCAAAGATCTCAAGTAAACTTTTTTCACGTTGTCATTATGGGGTGTTGTGTGTAGAATTCTGTGGAAAAAAAATTAATCAATTTTGGAATAAGGCTGTAACATACATACATATATACACATACATATACACACACACACACACACACACAAGGGATGTTCAAAACATTTCCGTACTTTTTCTTTTTTTTTTTAACTCTGTTTATTAGAATTTCAAAAACAAATTACATCACCTAGGACATAGTCACCTTCGTTTGCAATGCAATATTCTCAGCGTCCTACCAACATTTTAATGCCCAATTACTACTTGTCCTGCCTTCAACATTTCTAACAAAAATATAAAAGTGCGGAAACTTTTTGAATGTCCCTTATATATATATATGTATTCATAGTTCCTTCGGTTGCAAGTCCTGTGTAAACATCCACAAACCTTCACACTGCTACCATGTTTTACTGTTGGTATCATTTTCCTGCTGTATCTGCTTTACATTTTATGTAACAGAACTGACGTTCCACTTTTGTCTCAGCGGTCTATTGAAAATTCTCCCAAAATGATTGAGATTTACCCAAGTGCTTCCTGGAAAATAGTAGATGAGCAAGCATTTTATGCTCTTCTTGATTAACAGTGGTTCACGCATTGATATTCTTCAATTAAGCCGATTTTGCTAGGTGTCTTCCTGCTTGTAGAACTCAGGAACAATTAAATTAGCGTAGGCAGGAAAATGGTGGCGTCCACTGCATATTTTAGGACCCACTGGACGACTTTAAGATCCCTCACTGAATTTATTTGGGCAGGCCTGCTATTCCTGTTACATGAATTGCAATTTTTCTAAATGTTCCCCAGTTACGAAATTATGGCCTCTTCTTTGGTTTGACAGCGCCCCAGAAGCTTAGAAATAAAATTGCCTTTTCTAGATTGATAAACATCTTTTTTGTTATCTCTTCAGGAATTTCTGCTGATTACAGTATTAAGTGTTTGAGTCTTTGGGCTGGGAATTTGATCGTATGGATAAAAATAAATAATATCTATATTAAAGGCTGATCGCTGTAATCAAGCCAATTCTGATTTTTCCTTTAACTGAGTAGCTTTAACTAGTGGGTGTTTATGGTTTCATTCAAAGTTGGGTTTTGAGGGGTAACTTTCTTCATTCAATAAATGTGGTTAATAAAATAAAGTTATTTCACCACTCAAGTGCCTTTTATCTAATACTAAACTTTGATTAAAGAAATGAAAAAACATTCCTTGTCAACAATTTTCTACAACAGAAGAAACCAGGAAAGGGCAACAAATGCTTTACAGTACTGTACTTAACACTTGGATAATTGCTCCCAAACTTTCCGTCTGAATCGAACTATAAATGAAAGGAGGAAATCAAGAGCTAGGGAGAAAGCATGGGTAGAACTAAACTTATACCCAACAACAGAGACTACTTTTAAAATGCAATAAAGTGATTAAAGTAGTAAGGAGTTTAAGAACTCTAACAACTAAACTGGTGTTAAACCAGGATCTCAAATCGCTATTAGTTCAGCACACTGTAAATATGCTCAAGAAATCTTTTTTTCACTGCACTTTCCTATATACACTCTCCCTTAAACCAAATCCTGGTAAACAGCTGAAAATCAGTTTGAAGAGTAATGTCCAGGAAATTAAACTAATGATTAATACATTCAGGTATTTTTAGTACTGTAGTAATTAATTAACCTAGCCCAGATGGGGATCGGCAGTTTTACAGATCAGGACATCTGAACCCCACCCTGGTCAAACTCAAACATTTTGAACATCTAAAATTAATTGCAATCTTCGTAAACACAATAACCCAGTCATATTTGATGTGGTTCTGCTCCAGACAGAAAAATGTCTCCCACTTATATTAGTCCGGTTTCACATAGTATCATTTCTTACGCCCAACTTTGTTCGGTTCTAGAACTGTAGGTGCCCTCTAAAAACCAACCAAAATCAGCATTTTTGGCAAGAACATTTCTAAAAAACAAAACTAATTCGACATCATATTTGCATTTCTCAGTAGTCCCTTTAACCCCACCCTGAGAAGAGCGTATCCGTACTTATAACCAAGCCTCAAAAGCCCATTCACATAAAAATTCCGGAAATCGCTGAAATTACAGGTTATTCGGGTAACTCATCATACTCAAATACTCGCATATAATGTCGTCTGCCAAAATGTTAGTGTATTCTAAACCAGCTCCACAAGCCCGATCAACCCTAAAATAAACTATTTACTTGCACATGCCTGACTTTCTTCAATCAAAGCTACGGAAACTTCAGCTGTCACAACATACACGTCCAGCCACTCAAGCTATGATGAAAACTTTCTGAATCCACAGAGGCACCACTAGACACGTCAACAGGCTACTCTTCGAACTGTCTATTGGACTAACACTTCCGATATGAGATGACCTGCCCCCAGTCAGCACTGTCATTTCACCCACCCAATGTTAACTGTTTCGCCTGACTTGTCATTCCGACACCTAACACAGGTAGTTTCGGGTACAAACGTCGCCCGACCCGGGCTTGCCAAACTCTTAAACAGATAAAGCGGAAATACGACAACAAAAAAGGGCGTCAGCCCAGCACTGACATTACACAGACATGTTCGTACCTAAAAGCATTTAGGCTAAATTTCCTTTCACTCCTTAATTCCGCCTTACCTAGCAACGAAGATCAAACTAAACTCCTTCTCAGTAGTGCCACGGGCACAGAGGCCCCGAAATGAGAGAGCGACAGCTGGAAGTGACGTTCAAAGGCACCTCGCTCACTTCCGACGTATGTGCGCGTATCCGAGTTTTTAGTCGCGGCTGTGCTGGCAACTGCGGCTACTAGGGGCTGGAGGATCGAGCGTATACAACCAAGCTCCTGAGTGTGGATTGGAGAAACGACAACTTTGTAATCGAGTCTATGGATATAGTATCAAATATAGAATTCAGGCCTTGGTTGAGCGATTTATCGAAATTAAAACCAACGTTTTACAAGTTAGGAGAAGATATGCAGTGTGCACAAGTTGGGTTAAGATTTTGGCTGGAAAATTAATAGTTACTTTAGCTTAATGTTTTACAAAGCCATCAATGCCATGCAAGTATTGCAGTGAAGCTTTGAAAGAATATTCACTTGCACCCATAACATGAAGCACTCACATAAATTGGTTGTTTGATCCGGCCTATCCCATACAAATGTCCACTATTTTCCCTCCTAAAGAAAACAACAGCTTAACATCAGTTTGCTCATAGACACCCCAACTTTAATCCAAAATACTCCAACTGATATCCACTTTTCTGAGTTGGGGGGAAAAAAAAAAAAAAGACTCCAAGCCAAATGCTGTAAGAGATATTTACTAGGCTCTCTCATTCTGCACACACACACACACAGCCAGACAGACAAACAACCCATCACTGGCCCCTTCCCTGACTTGCTTGTGGTTCACCAGTCGTGATGCTCTTCACCTCCGTCCTCTTCCTGGAACTTCAGTAATAGAAGCAGCCAAATACAGCAGCCACACAGAAAAGGCTATCCTGAAAAACAAGTGCCAACACTTAAATCTCAAGGCAAGGAAATGACAAGAACTCTGAAATGAGAGAGACATGGCTACTGACTAATATCTCCATTTCTTCACAGAGGCCTGCAATTTACTCTAGTTAAGTATTCAGGGGTCAGTGAGCTTAAGAAGCAACCATGCCCACAGCCATAGAAGTTGTCCAAGCAAACCTACATGAAATCTGCATAGCCATTACATTTTATATGAAGACAGAGGTACTCACATTCATATAGACATCCTGCATGTAGCTGTCTGTGTCAGCATCCCACAAACACCTTGCAGCAACCCTAAAATTAGATATACAATTGAGCATTTAGTGATAGCATTATTAATACCCTCTATCATGAACATTCTGACTCTTTCACACCTTCTCTAGCACAGCATTTTCAATGGTCACTCCTACTTGTCCATGCACTACAATCTTCATACAGGTAATAAGTCCTGCAGTCTCAGTTGCTCTTGGGGCCTACAGCAGATGGAGTTGACTGGTAGACAATGCATGTTTGCCAGTGCTGCACTGTTCAAATATACCATGCTAAGTTTTCTTTTGTAAGTCTTTTACCTTCTTGTTGTGAGAAGTTTATCATACAAGATCATTTTTGTGAAGCACTCATACAAGGCCATACTACCTTGCACCATATCTGAACCTTAAAAAGTGCCGGTGAATTGGTCGGGGCACTTACACCACCCCCATGTAGTGTCTCTGACTAGACAGTAACTTTAGTTCCTTTATTAATTCACACTTGCTACTTTAACTTCACAGTATGCGCAACACACTTCTCCTCAGCAGGTCAGTGACCCATTTGCATAGACAGGAGTCTAATCTAAGCAGGGTGGTATGTCACAATATTTACTCTGGGATAAAACAGCTTTACCTTAGTGAACAAAAATTCCAGGGTGGAGGAAGAAACTAGATGAATCAAACAGAACAAATAGGCAATATCCATCATGAAGGTCTCAAAACAATTTATCTCTTCTACTCTGACCTCTATATCAGCATCTGAACATCCACTTTCAAAAAGTCTTTTTGTAGGAGGTTAAGATAGTAAGTGCTAATCTCACCAAAAACAACTAGTCTCCACTGCTCAAGTTCAAGGTGAGCTACAAATCAATGATTCAGTTTTGGGCCCTTTCTACACACTCTCAAACATTCAGAGACAACAAGGTCAAATTAACTTACTTGCTGTCTAATCAGAAAAGATGACAATAATGCAATACCAATAATAGTGCAAATACCATGCAACATTATTATATATAAATATATAATAGACATACACTAATATATTTGCAAGTATTTGTTTATATACACTGCTGATCAAAAATGTGGGGTCACCCAGGAAGTTTCATGTTGTTTCATAAAAATTCATACCTTTTTTATCAAGATAACATTAAATTGATTTTAAAATATAGCCAATGCATTACTATGTGTGTGCATAATGGCTACTGCTGCTTGAAATGACAGATTTTTTATTTATTATTTTACATATGGCTACAAGCCCCATTTTCAGCAGCCATTCCTTCAGTGTCCTAATGGTAAACTCCCTTAGCTTATCCTTAATTAGTCATGTTTACTTGTTTATTAGAGGAACCTTTCTAACTGCATTACTACCACTGAAACCAGTTATTCTGTTGTCTTGTGTTGCAAGGTACTGGTATTCCTAATGTTCAAATGTGAATTCAAAAAAGCCATAATGAAACATGTCATTCTATCACTTTTGTTTGTGGTTTTTTTGCAGAATGAATGTTATTCCATGTGACAGACTGCCAAGAACCTGAATATTTCATACAAAAGGTGTCTATTACTCTCCTGAGTAAAGATGGCAAACTGAAAGGGCTCAGACCAAGTTCAAGTTTATTATGACCTTAAGTAAAATGCAAAAACAACAAGAAATAGCATAGGGAAAACTCTGTGAATGTCCTTGAGTTGCCCAGCCAGATGCCAGACTTCAACCTAATTGATTATCTCTGGAGAAACCTGAAAATAGCTGCCCAATGCTGGTTGCCATCCAGCCTTACAAAGCTCGATAGGATCTGCAGAGAAGAATGGCAAAAAAAAAAAAAATCCATCAAATCCAAGCGTGCAAAGCTTGTCACATCATACCCAAAAAGACTCCAGGCTGAAATCACTGGCAAAGCTGCTTCAATGAAGTACTGCATAAAGGGTCTGAATAAAATCACAATGACACAAGTAATTTTAATAAATTAACAAAAATGTCTAAAATCCTATTTTTTTTTTCATTTCAGGATAATGAGTGTTGCTTGATGTTGGGGGAGGGATAATTTAAATTATTTTAGCATGAGGCTACAATATAGCAAAATGTGAAAGAGTCCAAATACTTTCTGAATCCACTGAATTTATTATATAATATACATACACACATAGATGAATTTCTTTGGATCTTGGCATGGTGTCTAGCTTTTGAGGTGGTTTTGGTCTACTTCTCTGCGTCAGGCAGCTCCTATTTAAGTGATTTCTTGATTGAAACAGGTGTGGCAGTAATCAGGCCTGGGGGTGGCTACGGAAATTGAACTCAGGTGTGATACACCACAGTTAGGTTATTTTTAACAAGGGGCAATTACTTTTTCACACAGGGCCATGTAGGTTTGGATTTTTTTTTCTCCCTAAATAATAAAAACCATCATTTAAAAACTGCATTTTGTGTTTATTTGTGTTATATTTGACTAATGGTTAAATGTGTTTGATGATAAGAAACATTTTGTGTGACAAACATGCAAAAGAATAAGAAATCAGGAAGGGGGCAAATAGTTTTTCACACCACTGTATATTATATATATATATATATATATATATATATATATATATATATATATATATATATATATATATATATATATATATATATATATAAAATGACCGGTTGATAGAAGAAACTATGCCTGAATGTACTGGTGTGAGTGCCAATGGTCCTGTATGATTTGCGAGAAGGAAGCAGAGAAAGCAACTGTGCAGGATGACTGAGGTCTTCAGTAATACTGTTTTGTTTTTCCGAGGCATTAAGTGTCATATATGCCCTGAACAGATGGCAGCTGGTTGCTACAAGTTTCCTGTGTCATCTTTACCACACTCTGAAACCTCTGTCCACTTTCATATGGAGCTGTAGGATTAATTTGTCATCAAATAGATTATTTAGTTAGTTAGTAATCAATAACAAAAATAATCCAAAATGCACATAGATAATTTAGTTAGTAATCAAAAAATAATTTAAAATGCACAAATAAAACACAATGGCTTTTTTGAACACTGAGACACATAACCACAGCTACAACTCACTTGACACCCTCTCCTCTTTGTTCTCCTAGGACCACCTGTACCACCAGCTTGTATCTGTGAAACCCAAGCTCTGCAAAGAGAGACAGACAGCGAGAGAAAGAAATTATTAAGCTGTTGACCAGTGATGGGAGAAATTGGCCTGTAGTCAGCCCTGTTCCAAATTCAATAGGCTTCTCTCACTTTTGAGCTGATCCAGTATAGTTTGTGACAGGCTGCGTGACAGGGTCCCCACTTCTTCTGGGTCGTACTGTTTGCTGGCCAGCTCAGTCTTCAGGACACTGCGAATGCACTCTTTCACCAGAGCACCCTTGAACCTATGTAAGAAGCATAATTAATCATTATCTAACTCACTCAAAAAAAAAATCTTTCCCTTTTTTTGCCTGAGTGGGGCTAACTTTTAACTGTTTTTTCATATTAAAATACCATGCAATTTTCAAATACTTTTACATCCAATTTAGTGTTACAAATATCGGGGGTCGATGTATTAATGATAGTAAAGGAAACCAGCTGTAACACTATAGATTCTACTTCGAAACTCCATTATTAAGTTATCAGATAGCAGGATGACGGTGGTACAGTCCAGGGCCACAGCTTTCATTCCCAAGCTGGCCACTGCCTAAATGGAGTCTCTGTTCTCTCAGACGTTTCTCCCACAACCCACAGGTTAGTTTACCTGGTGGCTTTGAATTGTAATGTACCTGCATAACTGCGAGCGGAAGTATGTATAAATGACTGTGTCCTGCAAAGGGATGTTATCCTATCCTGGAGTTATATCAGCCAAGCACCCGATATTGACAATATTGTCTCAAGGCCCCTTAATTTCAGATTAAGTTTTTAAAAGTGTTTGTTGCAGTAATGCTTCACCCATTCCGACTTACATTAAATACGTTTTTAAATACTTTTATTGTGTCACACGACTATATAAAACTATAATATCACTATTTGAAGTGTTACATTCTTATACTGCTTATTTACAGCTTAATATATAGGTATATCTTTCTTCGGATTTTAGAAAAAGGAACACAATATAATTTCAACACGTAACCGTTTGAACATAAGCCATCCTGTACTCACCCTTTTACAGTAACTATCCAGTGAACTGCCCCAAGAGTAAACACAACCACTCACTTGTGCTGGAAGTTGGGCCTGATGATGTACGAGCTCTCCGCCGCCTCCCCGCCGCTCTCCATCTCCCACTCACTACCGCCTTGTAAGCACAGTCTTCGTCGCAGCCGACGTCTCTTTTCGTCCCAATTGGAGACAACTAAACATTTAAGCACTGCATAACGACAAGAGAGAGAAGCTGGCAAATGGTAACAGAGAAAAGTCCCGCCCACTAAAAAATTGATAGAATAAAAGTCCCACATTTCCGGCCTCTCGTTCTGTTGTATTCGAAAATAGTTTGTTTTCCGACAAACGGAGGTACATTATAAGAATTTGACCTTAGACATATATGTGAGTAATAAAGTGCTTTTTTCTCTTAAGATTTTTTGTTGTGACAATTTATGTCTCTCGTCCGGTGCATCTACCTAGTAATCTTCCCATGGGAGCCGGCCGAGGAGTAGCCTACCAGGTAACCCAAATCGACTCAACTGGCTGCTCTTGATTAGAATAGCAGCTGCTCCACGCCGCAGTTCTCCTGGACTGGCGACTTGCTCATTCTGTTAAAAGAGTGCACATTAAAAACATGTGTCATGTTTTGCTACATTTTCTATGAACATTACTTAACATTTAAAAAAAAAAAACTTGTTTTGCTCTTAACGGCGTTTTACGGGGCGGTCCTGAATAGCTCCAGTTTGAGAGACTGGTTCCCAGCTGGCGCCACTGCTGGAAAGGTAAGAATTTGCAGTCCGTGAACCTAAACTGGGTAAAATCATTTTAAAATGTGGATAAATGGATGGACTGCTGGATTTTAACTCGTTAATTTTATATTCATCATCTAAGCAATGTGCAGAAGTGATTAAGAAGGTAGTTAGGTTATATCGTAAAAACGTTTCACTATATACATATATATATAATTGTATATATCCGCTGTGTGTTTTTATGCCTTGGTTGGTTTACTGTATGATTGTCAACTATTCGGAGGAGACATGCAAGTAAGACTTTCATTACACTATTTAATCTTTGTGCTACGCAATCATGAACATTAACTTGGTCTGAGTCCTGTCCGGAACTGCGTCCTGCCCTGCACAGACTGAGGTCAAACCATGTGACCCTGAACTGGACTAAACCAGTGCAAAATTGGATGGACTGATGATATAATGTATTCAAACCTCAAACTCTGTGCAACAAAATCATTTACTAGAAATGTGTTTGCTTGATTGAATGATCTCTTCTCATATATGAAATGCCTTAAGGTCTCATGCATATTTGTTGCATCTGATTTAACTTGTGCAGCTTGGCAATATACCACATGTCCATCAAGTTCATATAGGTGTAACGGTCAGGGGTCCACGAACCTTTAGGCATACGGTGTACAGTATATGTTTTAGGATTGCACCATAGTAAATGTGCATCGGTATGAGGGCGCCTTTATTTTGATACAGGAATTTGCCTTTCAAACTGGAAGTAGTTCTTGTTGCTACCCTAACAATAATGGCGATGCTAAGCAACAAGAAACAACAACAGAGTCGGGCGGCAGCGTAAAGTGTGTGAAGTAGGCTTTCAATACGCGCGCACAGATCGGGCCTGCAACGCATTATCGGATAGTGACAAGTCTCTATTTCCAAGTAGATATTGCAGCAGACGGACGTTTCCCCACCTCTCCTAGGCCAACTTTCTGATGCATTGTACTGTCCGTCATTTTCCAACTCGCCTGTTCCGGAACAGTAGTGATGTGCAAAAGTATTGTTTTTATAATAATAATACATTTAATTTATTTGTAGGCACCTTTCTAAACACTCAAGGACACCGAACAATAGATAAAACACAGATTATAAACAAAACTAAAATACAAAAATTAAAATCGGACAGAGAAAATTGTAATCAAACAGAAAAAGCAGTCTTAAACAAATGAGTTTTAAGTTTAGATTTGAAAAGTGAAAATGATTCAATATTTCTAAGTTCACATGGTAATAAGTTCCGGAACTGGGGAGCAGAGCAACTGAATGCTCTGCTCTCCATAGTGGTAAGATGGACGAAGGGGACAGTCAGGTGGATGGAGGAAGAGGACCTAAGGGTACGGGAGGGAATGGCAACATGGAGGAGGTCAGACAGATATGGATGGGGCACGGTTGTGGAAAGCCTTAAAAGTTAACAGAAGAATTAGAATTGAATCCGGAACTTAACTGAAAGCCAGTGAAGCTGCTGCAAAACAGGAGCGATATGGTGACTAGAGGGGGTTGTAGTAATGATGCGGGCCGCTGAATTCTGGACCAGTTGAAGCTTATAAAGAGATCTGCAAGAAAGACCAAAGAAAAGGGAATTGCAATCATCCAGACGAGAAGTGACAAGGCTATGAACAAGGATAGCAGTGGTGTAGGGAGTGAGGGAGGGGCGAATACGATTAATGTTACGCAAGTGGAAATATGCAGACCGGGAGACTTTATTGATGTGGGACTGAGAAAGATAAAGTACTGTCAAGGATGACACCCAGACTCTTAACCTGAGGGGAAGGGAAGACAGAGGAATTATCAATAACAAATGAAAAATTATCAGTTTTGGATAATGTTGATTTTGTACCAATGAGGAGAACCTCAGTTTTGTCACTATTTAATTTAAGAAAATGTGAACAAAACCAGGATTTGATTTCTGCTATGCAATCAGTAAGCGAGGAGAGTGGAAAGGAAACAGTAGGTTTGCTAGTGAGATAAAGCTGGATGTCATCAGCATAAGAGTGGAAGCTAATGTTATATTTACGAAAGATACTACCAAGGGGAAGGAGGTAAATAATGAAAAGGAGGGTCCCCAGGACAGAGCCCTGGAGCACAACTGAAGTAACAGCGGTGGGTTGGGATGTGAAAGTTTTAAGCTGAACAAACTGAGTGTGGCCTGAGAGGTAGGATCTGAACCAATCTAGTGGGGTGTGGGTAATGCCAATCGAAGATAATCTATTGAGAAGAGTAGTGTGACAAATAGTGTCAAAGGCTGCACTCAGACAAGGAGGATGAGAATAGTAATTAAACCAGAATCAGCTGCCTTAAGGTGGTCATTAGTCATTTTTATAAGTGCCGTTTCTGTACTGTGGAGGGGATGAAAACCAGACTGGAACTGTTCATACAGATTATTTTGAAATAAATGAGAATGAAGTTGAATGGCCACTATTTTTTCAAGGATTTTGGAAATGAAGGGTAGATTAGAAATAGGACGTAAATTACTGAAATTAGTCGGATCGGTACCAGGTTTTTTCAGTATAGGGATTATTGCCGCAGTTTCAAAAGATGAAGGAACAGTACCAGTAGTGAGAGAAGAGTGAATTATAGCAGAAATAAGAGGGACCAGAGAGGGGAGGCAGGCTTTGACCAGAACTGTAGGGAGGGAGTTCAGTTGACAGGTGGATGGCTTAGACTTACAGACAAGATCTGAGATTTCTGAGAAAGTAGGAAGCTGAAAAGAGGAAAATGAGTGAGTTGGTGGGTGAAATTCAAATGAAGTACTGGAGGAATCTGTACCGAGAGACTGTTGAATCTTCCGGATTTTTATATTAAAAAAGGACATAAGGGAATTGCAAAAATCAGTTGAGTAAAGGTGAGAAGGTAAAGAATCCGGCGATTGTGTAATATTATTAAACAGTGAAAACAATGACTTGGTGTTGCCTTCATTGGAAGAAATAATGTGAGTATAATAGTTAGATTTAGTTTGGGCAATACAGTGCTTGTAATAAAGTATATGGTTTTTGTACATCTCATTGTGAACCAGGGAGCAGAAAAGGAGAAAGAAAAAAATCTAGTTTTTAATGGAGCGAGAGAGTTAAGAATACCATTAAGTCCAGCGTTATAGTGTGAGACCAGTTCTTCAGGAGTGGATAAATTATGAATGTCCATAAGGGAATCAATACTAGAGGAAAGAGAGTCTAAGTTAATATTCTTAATATTACAGAAGGACATGAGACGGGAAAGCTTAGTATTGGAAAGTGCAAGTTTAACATTGAATGAAATAAGAAAATGATCAGTTATGGGGAGTTCATCTGCAGTTCAATCAAGCAGGGTAACTCCAGAACAGCAAATCAAGTCCAAGATATGTCCTTTGGAATGAGTGGGAACATCAGTATGCTGCTGGAATCCAAGACTCTCAAGGCAGGATGTAAAGCCTCAACTAATAGGGACATTGATATTATCCATATGTATATTGTTAAATTGGGAAAAGTCATGAGGTTGTTGCCAAGTCTCGGTTAGACAGAAAAAGTCAAACTTACGCTAAGTGAGGAGTTCGTGGATAAGAGGCCACTTGCTCGTCAGTGAGCGGATGTTCAACAGACCGAAGTTGACAATGGCGTTATCGCATTTAGGAATGGTGTTAGGCTAGGCTGGCTAACACACTGTGGTCAGCGACTCTGCCTAAGTTATGTGGAGGATGTCGAGAACTGGACCAGATGGAGTTTATTATTTTCGAACTGTCAGCTTGGATACTCCGGCGGGACCCGCGGTGGATGTATCTCCGACGGGGGAGGAATACGATGTCCGGGTGGAGATACACCCAGTCAACGGAGGCTCGGACAGGTGGAAGCACAGTCGGAGGAGCTCGGCAGCGGAGTACTGAAGCAGGCCTGTCGCAGGTAGGATAGCGAGCGATAGGAGGGACCAAACAAACATGAACCAAATAAATATCCTACCGGTCCACATGTTAAGCGAAGACGCAGACAACTCAGATGCCCGGAGAACAAAGCCAAGTAAGTTTCAAAGCGGGGATAGCCTGAAAAATAATCCATACACAGCCAAATCACCAGTCGAGCTAGAAATCAGTCTAGTTTTAAATGATTGAAAAATAAAACTCAACGAATAAATCTGCCCAAAATAAAAATTAAAACAGTTAATTAATTCATTACATTGTAAGTTAATCGTTAAAAAGTTACCGGCGAACAGCGGCGACCAGTCACGCCAGTGTTCACTCAACCGGAAGTATTTTAGTGATTATATTCATTTCGTTCAGTTCATCAAAATGATTAGAATTTTTGAATCATTGTTTCGTTCACTTCAAAAACAACAAAAAGCTATATTCTAGTTTATAATCTAGGATATAACAGTGTAACAACTTTAACCACGAAACAATATCAACAATATAAAAAGCACGCAACAAAATAAGTAGTTTACAAGTAATAATAATAATCCTCCTAAATGAATTCTTACAATAAATGAAATTTCATCAATAAATAGAAAAACAACAATCATACAATTAAAAATTTAGAATAGTGCACACATAATGGAAAACTTTATGATGCAATCTCCCATACAATCAAATGAACTGAGATTCAACGTAATGAGAGTCTTTGGTCTGGAGTTCATTCCTCCATTCAGTACACAAACTGATTCTTTTGGTGAACTAGTTCTGTGCCAGTCTCGTCTGCAGTTTGTGAATGAACTTGCAATGGTTTTCCACAACAGTAGGGGGCATACTAGTTCATTCTATCAGTCAGTTTACGTACTGCAATGGTCATAGTCACTCAGTCAGAGTGAACAAATCAATTGGAGGTGCTTGGTGTCATCTACAAACTCAGTCATTAGCTAGTTGTTGTCATGACCGTTTTGCTGAAACAGTTACCTGATAGGCTATTTCCTTAAGATGGCAGTCATTTAAGTGAAGTTAAGATGATAGCTCCGGACTGTCGCAGAATACAATATAAAATGTAGGACAAGCTGAGCATGCCTGGAAAAGAATCATTCTTTAATGTCAACATAATTCTTCATTACAAATGTCATTGCACAAGTACTTTCATTCAGAGACCAAAACAAGTATAAAAGAGCTAGTTCGTTCGTTCATTGCACATCACTACTGAACAGGGTCGCAGGCGTCTGCTGGAGCCTATTCCAGCTTGCATATGGCACAAGGCAGTAATCAAACTCTGGAAAAGACACCAGTCCATTGCATGGCAAACATCTGCACACCCACCAGGGACAATTTAGGAAATGCCAGTCCACCTAACTTGCATGTGTTTGGACTGTGGGAGAAAATCCAAACACCCAGAGGAAACCCATGCAGACATGGGGACAGCATGCAAACTCAACACAGGAAGAACCTTGATGCGAACCCTGGTGTCCTTACTGCAAGGTAACAGCGCTACCACTATGCCACCTGTGCTGGAAAGTATAAGGCAGATTTACCAGCTCCAAATGAAAATTCTTTAGCTTACAAAATCAAATGGAATTTAAATATTGTTTTTGACTTCAATCAGTTAAATATCAAAAAATACACATCTTCTAGCACTAAAAAGTTCAAAACTAACATTTCTCAGAGAATTGTATATAATGTCTTTGCATCTTATGAACAATTGCACTTCAAATTTAACTTCCTATCAACATAATTTTTCCACTACTTTGACATCAGAAACTTTGCTAACAAGAATCTACCCAACTTTTCACACTTCCCACCAACCATGCACAGATTACAATCCAGCTCCATATGCACAAAGCATTCAATTATTCAACTTAAAATCTTTTATCAAGCACATGTATCTAGTTTAAATTTCAAGATTCAACCTGCAAATGTTGCAGTCTAATTCCAGCTTCACTGGGCAGGGACCCACAAATTGATTTTAATTGTCTACTAGGGGGCTTTGCCCCCTGCTCACTTCACCCGCCAACCCCCACGGACTGCGCTAAATGCCAGCCACTTTCTGTCTCTGCCGCTCACGTATGCGGATTTCAATTTCACAAACAACAAATCTTTTCATTTTCGCAGCTACACCTCTTCATTGCGAAGAAACACTACTTTTCCCTGATGGCAACACAAATTAGATGATCTACAAGTCTCTGACGTAAAGTTTAAATCAAACAATATATTCAATCTCTTTTCGCTGTTCCGTTATTTCACTGAGTAATTTCCATTTGTTTGCATTAATGCGATATTTACTATCATTTTTTTGAGATTTTCAAATTTTAGTACTTTCATTATCTCTAACCTGCTCTGGATGTGTATTGCGCCAGCAAGGATTTTTTTATTATAATAGAGAGATACCACACTACTAGCACATATACCTACCTTGTTCAACTGTAAGTTTCCCAGTCCATCTGTTATAAGTCAGTGAATTCAGTCAGCAAAATCGGTGAACACTGATGTCCTATACTATTTAAAATTGGAAAAAAATCTCACTTGGAGGATCTCTTCACAACTTTTTTAAAATATGGCAATATCTAATTAATAAAATTTTAGAATAAGCATTTATGTCAGGGGAAAAGGAAATTCTCACTTTTTTGGTGGTATTAAAGATTTGCTCTTCTTGTTCATTCTCTCGAGTGGAGGTTGAATTTTAATTTATGTTATTTTCTATAAATAAATATAATGTCACCATACTGGATACAGGAAAACACAGTGTGTTTTACTGGAAAGCTTTACTTTATGCTTTAATTTGTCCTTTTCTGTAGACTTTTTCCCCGTTAAATGTATCCAAATGAGACGATTAGAAGTGAGCAGTGCAGACACAGGTGCAAAACCACTGAATGCTAAAGGGAATCAGTTAATTCACTGTCATTTTCACTGGTCTGTATATTAAAAGCATTTCTTGCAAACGAGGAGACCAGTGAATGTGGATCTCAAGTAATTGTTCTCCTTAACATTAAAAAATGTTGAAAACAAAAATAAGTACTTCTCAAAGTACTGGGCCTGCTTAAGGATTCTACCTGTTTGCTCTGCCTCGTTGAATTACACTGTTTGGGGTTACAGGGAAGACCATTAAAAAGGGGCTTGAAAACTCTGGATACCTCTGGTACTACCATTTTGTTCTCAAAGGTAACTACTAGATATATGTTCACCAGGGTATGTCCAGGCATGCCATGCAGAAATGGGGGGATGAAAGATGGTCATAGGGGAAGAATGAGGACTACCTTCTCCTGCATTACCCTTCCAGAGTGTGTAAGAGGCGAAGGACAGTTCACCTACCTTTCCTGTAGGAGAGGAACTCTGCCTGAGTTGTTGCTATAGACACCCAAAAGGTGACATAGCCCTTCCCACACGGGCATATTAGAGCAAGGGGCTTAAAATTCGCTGTTCAATAAAGGTGTCTGTATGTCTGAACTGGGAAGATTTGTGCTCTAATGGCCAAGTGTCTTTTTTCAGTGATAGTATCTGCAGCTGTGCTGATCCTACTTCCTTTTGACTGACTTGGGTGAAGAAGATGGATGAGCTTGTTGGACTGAATGCCTGTTCTTGTCACAATTTTTCTAATATTCTAACTGTGCTTTTGTTATATTTATAGTTCTATGGGCAGCCCATAACCTAATTACAGAACTAAAGATTCTTGTATTTTTAATATTTTGTTCTTTGTTGTTTGTTAACAAGTAATTTATGTCCATTCAGTCAGGTGTACTATGCAATATGTATTTACATTTTTGCAATCATCTTGATTAAAATCATCTACTAAATAAAGAATGGTATGTCATATAAAATGTTAATGGACATTTTCTGTGTGTTAATAATTCATACTCCTAATTTTAATGTACTTTAAAACACACATTAGAATTAAGTACCATTCTAAAAGGAACACATGTAACAAATATTCAGACATATTTAGTGCTTGAAGTGGGCCAGTGCTCACCAGTATATAGTACCAGCATCTCTTGCAGTTTCTATCTACAGTGTCGGCACCTTTTCCTAGTGTACCAGTGAACAACCACGACACTGCCCCACCAAAACACTCTTCAATTTGATTGAACGCTAGTTTATCACTATATCTAAAAGACTACCAGTAATTTGGTTCCACTAAAAGCACTGAACAGATTTAAACATATTTTCAATTGAAATATTCTAATTTAATTGCAATGAAAAATAAGAATTGACCTACCTAAGGTCAATATGATGTTTGCATATGTAAAACACATTGTATTAAAATACACTGCTTAAAAAATTAAGGGAACACTTAATTGATGCAGTTTAACACAAATTCAGTTAAGCTTCAGGCATATCAGTCTGTACAGTTAGGAAGCATAGGTGAATGTGTATCATCTGGTTTGGTGCAAATGAAAGTGACAACAGGTGCAATGGAGAGGCAATGGCAAGACGACCCCCAAAAAGGGAATGGTCCTGCAGGTGGTGGCCACAGACATTTATTCTCTCCTTATCCTTGCTGATTGATTCCATTTTGTTAGTGTCCTTGTCAATACTGGTAGCATGAGGTGGTACCTGTAGCTGATTCAGGTTAGCTCAGGTATAGTTCAGCTCCTCCAGGATGGCTCATCCATATGGTTAGGGCCATAGAAGGGCATCAATCCAGCAGCAGGACTGGTATTTGCTCCTTTGTGCAAGGAGGAACAGGTTGAGCACTGCCAGAGCACTACAAAATGATGTCCAGCTGACTACTGGTGTGCATGTTTCTGACCAAACATGTCAAAAAAAAACTCCATGAAAGTGACATGAGGGCCCAACATCCTCTAGTGGGACCTGTGCTTACAGCTTTGAGGTTGGCGCTGACCCAACACAGACTGACACCAGAGGCACAGGCAAAATAAATAAAAAGATTTATTTTTCCTCTTTGCTTGTGGTGCACGTCTTACCCATGAACCCCATAGGCACAGTACAGTCCCAAAACACAAAGAAAAACCACCCTAAATCACACTCTTTTTTCCACTTCTCCCAGGGCAGCTTCATCCACCTCCTCCCGACTCTGGTGTCCTGAGTAGTGGGTGCAGGCTCATCTTATAGCCTTCCCAGAAGTGCTGCTGATAGGTACCAGGATGAAATCCCCAGAGCCATTGTCACACCTTATGGTGGTGCACTTGTCCTCATGTGGCCAGAGTCTGCAGGCAGTTCTTGGATGATGAAGATATTGATGCCATTGACTGGCTCACATGTTCCCCAGACCTGAATCCACTTCTAGATTGTTATGTATAGGTGCATCCGATGCTGCCAAGCAGCACCACAGACTGTCTAGGAGCTCACTGATGCCCTGATCCAGGTCTGGGAGGAGATCCTTCAGAACACCATCCACCATTTCATCAGGAACATGCCTAGATGTTGTTGAGAATGCATACAGGTATATGGGGGCCATACACACTACTAAGTCACATTATGAGTTGTTGTGATGAAATTTATGCAAATTGGATCAGCCAGTGATGTCAATTTTTGACTTTGATTTTCAGTGTGATGTTGGATCTAAAACACAGTGGGTTGTAGTTTTTGGTTTATATTAGCCATTGTTACATCATTTTGTTCTCACTGAATTACACTGTATTACTCAGTAAAGACTTTCCACTTAAATATTTAATTTATTGAAATCCAATGAGTGATGTAAGGGCTCCTTTAATTTTTTTTGAGCAGTGTAGGTGGATGAATTAGTCAAAGTAAGAAAGACTTTTATTTAATTAACCTACTCTTTTCAAAGCAGAATTGTGCAAAGTCAGAACATATCACTATGGCATGAAATACAAGCTAAAAATAAAGCTAGGGTAAACTCACCATCATGCAGTCTCTGTTGACTAGCCATTGCCAAAGAAAAGGAAGATCCATTATCAGGGCTCAGCACAGTCCAGGGTAATTTGTCTTCCTTTGTGGTGACACCAAATACAATCTCAGCTGTCACAAACCTGAAGCATTACAATCCATAGCAGCAGGTTCATCAAGAACTTCTTCCCCACAGCAGTTAGGCTCGTTGCTAAAAACATACAGGATGGGGTATCCCAAGCCCACAGCCCACCCAGCCATATACCTGTGCAATAATCTCAGGACTTATTACATGGTCCTGTTGCCTGATTGTGTAAAACATGTTAGTAAACTGTTTATTTTAGCATCACTTGTACTTTAAAAAAAAAAAAAATTATATTCGTCACATACATGCATGCATTTTCTATATCTTTGTACTACATTTCTGTACCAGCATCAATAGCCATATCACCTGCACTTCAGGACAGGTAATCCACCTGAACCTAAGCATATCTGGGCCTGGCCAGCACTTGGATGGGACAGATTGCTGCTGTTGGTGAGGCCATTAGTATGTGCTTACTCTGTCATCTGTGTGTGGATTCCAATGCCACATTGCAGTGATGGGGACTCTGTGCTGTAAAAGCTGGCACCATCCTTCAGAGTAGATATAAAACCAAGGTTCTGACTCTCTGTGGTCATAAAAGATCCCTAGGCATCATTCAGAATAATTGTGTTTCCTGATTTTCTAGCTACATTGTCCACCATGGCTTGGTCATTCTGGTGCACTGATTATCCCCTGTCTTTATCTGGATAACTATCACTCTTGCCCCTTCACCACCTAATAGCTAATGTGTGGTAAGTGTACTGGTACAAGAATGGCTGTCATTGCATCATCTAGCTGGATGTTACACATTGGTGGTGATTGAAGTGGTTCTCCACTGTCTGTGTAAAGCACTTTGAGCAGTCTTGAATAATGCTATATAAATGTAATTAATTATTTTTATCAATTATTTCAAATATACACATGTTCTCTGTTTGTCATAAATCTTGTATTTAATGAACTAACTGAATGATTATCCACACGAGAATTCTCATGCACTTGCACTACAAATGATAAAAAGTGCCTTATCCATATAACATTGATACTGGACAAATTTAGAGGGGATTATCATACAACTGATTGCTCCAACCCAAATTGCCAAAAGGTTGCGCTTTTTTATTTAGAAGGTAGCTAATGTGATCATTAAATAGTTAAGTCCTGCGTGGAGTTTGCATGTTCTCCCCGTGTTTGTGTTGGTTTCCTCCGGGTACTCCGGTTTCCTCCCACAGTACAAAGACATGCAGGTTAGGTGCATTGGTGATTCTAAATTGCCCCTAGTGTGTGCTTGGTGTGTGGGTGTGTGTGTCCTGCAGTGGGCTGGCACCCTGCCCAGGATTTGTTCCCTGCCTAGCGCCCTGTGTTGGCTGGGATTGGCTCCAGCAGACCCCTGTGACCCTGTAGTTAGGATATAGTGGGTTGGATAATGGATGGATGGATAAGCTTGATTAGTATTGCCTAGCTCAAATTTCTTTAACTAATATTGAAGCTGTTAGGGTGCACTTAACTTTTCATACATTATTTTTCTTTTTTCTTGTTGAGTAAATATCAATAAAATAAATTGTGTTCTGTGTTTGTTGCCTGTGATTAGATGTATCTAATTTTATCATTAAGGTGAGGACTAGGTGAATATTAGTTATGTCCTGATACAAAACTACAAAACTGAAAGGAATAATTCATTGTAACAAAATGCAAATCACATCTAGAAATCTAGGCAACTTTACATCCTTTGAGGCATTCATTTTAAATATTAAAACAGATTCCAACACAATTATAGTGCTAGTCTACAGACCACCAGGGCCATATTCATTGTTCATGACTGAATTTAGCAACCTTCTATCTGATTTGGCTATAAATTATGATCATGTAGTACTGATGGGGGATTTTAATGTACACATTGATGTGGAAACTGACACTTTTAGCAAATGTTTTACTTATTTCTTAAATTCAGTAGGATTTTGTCAGATTGTCAAAGGTCCAACTTATGATCATAACCAAACATTAGATTTAATTCTAACTTACAAAGTTGAAATTCAAAATTTAAATATTACTCCATTAAATGAAGTTATTTCCGATCACTACTTAATTACATTTGATTTAGTTCTGCCCTTGCCAACGCACTCACAGATTAAAACAAAGACAGTGCGACATCTAGATTGTAATTCTGCTTCAAAATTTATAGATACCTTGAGTAAGTCGAGTGTAATTGTGGAAAACCATTTAGATCAGTTAACATCAAATGTAAACGTGGAAAACAATTTAGATCAGCTAACATCACATTATAATGTGACCTTGAGAGATGCTCTGGACACAGTGGCTCCCCTTAAAACAAAAGTGATCAAAGCACATAGAAACTCTCCCTGGTTTAATGAAAACACTCAAGCTCTTAAATTAGAGTGTCGAAAACTGGCGCAGATGGAGAACAACAAAGCTACATGTCTTTCAAATTGCATGGACAGAGAGTGTTAATAAATATAAAAAAGCCCTCTTTAAAGCTCGCTCAGAATACTATTCTACATTAATAGATAGCAATAATAAAAATCCTCGGTACTGTTTAGAACAGTGGCTAAATTAAACAATTGGAATTCAGATCAACAGTGCAAAATACCAACAGATATTAGCAGTACAGACTTTATGAACTTCTTCAATGAGAAAATTAAAAATATAAGATCCCAGATCTCAGCATCACAGTACAAACCAAATACTAGCTTAGCAGACCCTGCCTCACATTGCATTCAGCACTTTAGTAATTTTAATCCTGTAACTGAGCAGGAAGTCTTAACTTTAATTTCTAAAATGAAGCCCACTACTTGTTCCCTAGATCCAGTGCCAACAAAACTAGTAAAAGTGCAATGGATGTTCTTGCAGCCTATTCTAAACATTATCAGTAGTTCATTATTGCATGGCACAGTACCTGATGCACTAAAAGTGTCAGTCATTAAACCATTACTTAAAAAGTCAGACCTAGACCCACACATACTAAATAATTATAGGCCTATTTCAAATTTACCATTTCTCTCTAAAATACTAGAAAAGTAGTCGCCAGTCAGCTTCAGTCACACCTTACGCATTACAATTTATTTGAGAAATTCCAGTCTGGTTTCTGCACTGGTCATAGTACAGAAACGCACTAACACGGGTTGTAAATGACATTCTGATATCCTCTGATGAAGGAAACTCCACTGTAATTATGTTGTTGGACTTAAGTGCAGCATTTGACACCATTGACCATTCTATTTTACTGCACAGGCTAGAAAATGATGTTGGGCTTACAGGCACCGCACCGTGCTCGCTTGGTTTAGTTCTTATTTATCAAATCGATTCCAATATGTACAGAAATGTGCTGACAGTACTCCATCATTATACACAGAAGTTCAATATGGTGTCCTGCAGGGCTCAGTACTGGGACCTTTACTGTTTTCACTTTACATGCTTCCACTGGGATCTCTCATTAGGAAACATAATGTTAATTTTCACTGTATGCAGATGACACCCAGTTATACCTTTCATTTAAATCAAATGAAGTTTCTCCATGTTGTCTTTAATTAGTTGTGTTAGTGAATTAAAGGAATGGATGAATGAGAACTACTTGTCTTTAAATACAGATAAAACAGAGATGTTAATTGTTGGAGGGAATGACGCTGATCACAGCAATATTTTGTCATCATTTAACTCAGTTGGAATCCCATTAATTTTACTGAATCAGCCCGCAATCTAGGAGTTATCTTTGACTCTAGCATGTCATTTAAAGCACATATTACAAAGTTGTCCAAAACATGTTTCTTCCATCTTAAAAATGTTAGGAAATTAAGGCGCTTTCTAAATAAACAGGATTCTGAGAAATTAATTCATGCACTACTGCAATGCGGTGTTCACTGGATGTTCAAACTGTTCTTTATACAGCCTCCAGTTAATCCAAAATGCTGCTGCAAGAATTATTACAAGAACAAGAAAATATGAACACATAACTCCAGTTCTTAAATCTTACACTGGCTCCCAGTTAAGTTTAGGGCAGATTTCAAAATCCTCCTTTTAACATATAAAGCATTAAATGGCCAAGGTCCGCTTACTTGTCTGAACTTATCATGACTTACAAACCTGAGCGCACATTAAGATCTCAAGATGCCGGTCTGCTTAGGATTCCAAGGATTAATAAAATAACAGTGGGAGGTCAAGCTTTTAGTTACAGGGCCCCTAAACTGTGGAATGGTCTGCCTGTTCTATAAGAGATGCTCCTTCGGTCTCAGCTTTTAAATCCCGGCTGAAGACTCACTACTTCAGTTTAGCATATCCTGACTAGAGCTGCTGATTAACTGTACATACTGCATCTCTGTTGTTAGTCATTAGCACTAAAACATAAGTAACATGATAGTTATAATTTGAATACTAACCCTCACCTATTCTGTTTCTTTCTCGGTACTCAAATGTGGAACTGGTGCCATGGCCCACCTGCCAAGTTGTTTGCCTGCCTATGGTAAAGTCATTTCTGATGGAGGATCACAGGAATCATGGAGAAAGAGGGGTCCTTTCATCGGATTGGCTGGCAGCTGTTTCAGCCGTGGAATGGCCAAATGGGGAGGCAGCTTGATGGATGAGGTCTCCAGGACTCTAAACAAATCCAAATCATATTATGTGATATCATCTACTGTTAAATTCTGCTACGTACTTCTAAAATTTTTACTTGTATACTGTATTGAGGATTTGTTCTGTTCTGTGTATTGTATTGTATTGTATTGACCCCCTTCTTTTTGACACCCACTGCACACCAAACCTACAGTACATGGAATGGGGTCTGTCTTTAACTGCCTTTCCCAAAGTTTCTTCCATTTTTTTCCCTACTGGGGTTTTTTGGGAGTTTTTCCTTGACCTCTTAGAGAGTAAAGGCCAGGGGACTATCAAGAGGCAGGGCCTGTCAAAGCCGATTTCGGCACTTCTTGTGTGGTTTTGGGCTATACAAAAATAAATTGTATTGTATTGTATTGTAAAGGCAATACAGTGGCGGCTAAAGGTTCTGAGAATGATACAAATATTGGTTTTCATAAAGTTTGCTGCTTCAGTGTTTTTAGATCTTTTCGTCAGATGCTTCTATGGTATACTGAAGTATAATTACAAGGGTTTGATAAGTTTCAAAGGCTTTTATTGACGATTAGATTAAGTTTATGCAAAGAATCAATATTTGTAGTGTTGGCCCTTCTTTTTCAAGACCTCTGCAATTCACCCTGGCATGCTGTCACCAAATCCTGACTGATTGCAACCCATTTTTGCATAATCAATGCTTGGTGTTTGTCAGAATTTGTGGGTTTTTGTTTATCCATTCATCTCTTGATAATTGACCACAAGTTCTCAATGGGATTAAGGTCCTGGGAGTTTCCTGGCCATGAACCCAAAAATTGAATGTTTTGATCACCAAGCCTCTTAGTTATCTATTTTGCCTTATATCACGGTGCTCCATTATGATGGAAAAGTCATTGTTCATGACCAGCATGTTCCTTGATGTTTGGGAGAAGTGTCTCTCAGAGGTTGTTTTAGTACCATTCTTTATTCATGGCTGTGTTCTTAGGCAAAATTGTGAGTGAGCTCACTCCCTTGACTGTGGGGTTGCTTCTCAGGGAGAATTGCAGAGGTCTTGAAAAAGAAGGCCCAACAATGCAAACATTGACTCTTTGCATAAATGTAATGTAATTGTCAATAAAAACCTTTGAAACTTAAGAAATGATTTAAGTATACTTAAGTATACCATAGAAACATCTGACAAAAAGATCTAAAAACACTGAAGCAACAAACTTTGTGAAAACCAGTACTTGTGTCATTCTCAAAACTTTTGGCCACAACTGTATATACACTTTTCCATAGGATTGCATAGTTACCTCTAGATGGCACTCACACAATTAAAACCATCTCCTCTTAATAATAAAGCTGTGTTCCATTTTTACTTAAGTCAAATCATTGGTAAATGAATAAGCTTTACTTTCTAAACAGGCCAGAAGAATAAGCTTGTAATTTGTGAGCTTCTTTATTTACAAAAGAACTTGATAAAGACCAACATTTTTTTTAAATCCCACTAGCTGCCCAGAGAGGTATCTACTACAAGTAGGTACAATGCCTTATTCAAAAGCCCTCACCCACAAACACTACAACCTAAATTCAAAACTACTCCATGCAAAACTACATTAAACATTAAAGTGAAAATACAAAAATGAACAGTGAAACAAAATAATCATCATGAATAAATGCCCCAAACAAGAGGGGAGGGGTATTCCACTGATACCCCAGAGAACTTCCTAGGTCTGCTGGAGCCAATCCCAGCCAACACAGGGTGCAAGGCAGGAACAAATCCTGGATAGGGCGCCAGCCCACCGCAGGGCAGACATACACACCCACACACCAAGCATACACTAGGGACAATTTAGGATCGCCAATGCACCTAACCTGCATGTCTTTGGACTGTGAGAGGAAACCGGAGCACCAGGAGGAAACCCACGCAGACATAGGGAGAACATGCAAACTCCATGCAGGGAGGACCCAGGATGTAAACCCAGGGAGATGCCCCCTTTCTTGTGCACATAATTAATTCAATCATCTGTCATCTGCAGGCTACTAAATTCCATTAAGTACAAGCTTTCAGCCAAGCATTTCTTTAGCATTTCCAATTAGACCAGTCTTCACTTTCAATCCTGAAGATCGTCTCCTGTATTTTCCCCCCATTTCAGTATTTTTCCTTAAATTGTTTCAAAAAAGTTGTAGACTGTTAAAGTCTAGAGGTCCTCCAGGACACAATTTACTCACTATAAATGACACAACCACAATTCTGTTTGACAAATATTGTGGAAGCCATTCTTTTTTTACAATGTATATACCATCAATAACATTAACTATAAACTATATATTAAAAATCCAAATAACCCCAGTAGATCTTCATCAGACAATTCACTGACTCACCTTTTTCCTTTACTTTAAAACCCAACCACACAGTCAGTATATTTCCTACCTTTTGAACCAAAGTGACACAACACATTATTGTGCTCATTGACAGTTTATGCTGCAATCCATGGCAAACTTGATAAAGGCTAGGCGAATATTACTGCAAATTGTTTTTGAAGAGGTTAATGTAAAGTCAGATAAGTGAACACCATCATTTCTATACAGTTTGACACAATCAAGTTCAACCTTTCCTTTAGCACAACTGCACCACCCACTAAAGACATAAAAACACTTTCTTTTTAATTTTCTTTTTCTTGATTTTTTTTTCTATTGTTACTTGTAAATGAGTCATGTAGTGGTGCTTAGAAAAGACTAAAGTGCATATGAACTTAACCTCTGGCGACAGAGCAGTCAGCCTGAAACAGAAAGACTTAATGTCATATAGGAGGTCCGCTGATTTAGTACTGGCCAGAGCATTCCTTCCTACATGAACTATTATTACTGACGGTGAAGCCCACCCCTTGGTTGCCAGGTTCTGAAGATACCACATTTCTTCCTATTGTTATCCCTCTCCTTTCTAGACAATATACCTTCCTATGGCTCACCTGGCCTAAATGTAGTCCTATTATAGACCTTTTAGATAAAGAAGCAGACACTGCAACAGAAAAGAAAGTTAGCCTGAAAATCCAAAACACTCACATGTTGAAGCGTCACTTTCAGGGCTGCATATATCTCTTTAAGATATTTAATCTCCACCTGCTTAAGGTCTTAATTTCACATTCACTCCTACCCTTCGCAGTGGCCAGTTTGGCTGCCTTAATTTAAAAAGAAGAGGAGCTAAAACATTCTGGGTTGAACCCAGTTCAGCATTAGGACCTTTATGTGTACTTTCCTGACTGGTAAAAATAAAGTACAGTCTCATAATTATGTCTTATAAATAGTTTGTCTCTCATCCCTCTTACTTCAATATGACTGTTTACTGTCTTAACTGAGCATAGTGAATCAGAGTATCAATGATAACTATGTTTCCTCCCCTTTTCATCTATATGTAGCATAGTACAGTTTCCACAGACCTCTTTCAATGTTAATTTAGAAGACCTGACACTGCACTCTTAGGCTACTTGTTTGTACAAGATCTCAGAATCTAAAGGCCCCTTTACATACTTCTCCCCATGCTTCCAAACTTGTAAGTAGCCTGTCTCTCATGAATGGCTGTCTCTCTCATCTCTCACCACACTTTCAAGTTTATCCCAGAACAAAGTAAAGAACAAACATTTGGGGCATGGCCTTACTACCATCTCCTAGTTAAACCCATGGCCGTACATCTGCTTTAAAAATTTCCAGTCCTTGCGCTCTATTTTTCTTACCTCTCACAGAGCCCAGCTTCCATTTTTCAGTGCAACCAGCCCCTAATCCATAGCAAGCACAAAGTAAAGGAATAATGGAGCCTGGTTGCCTTGATAAGATCTCTTGACTTTTTCATTTACATTTGTCCAGGTAATTAACTAACCTTTTGTTAGTCATCTGAACTTCCAACTCATCAAATGTGTGAGGTGTGACTTGTATTATTGCTTCTTAAGAGGACCAGAAGTGGTAAAGGGCTCTCTGCCTGTCTATCTTCCTGGACCACACATTCAGCATCATCAATTTGTGTAGTTTCTGCTAGACAAAATAGTACAGACAGAAAAAAACGGCAACATTTAAAGTTATTATCCATATGCCCATGGTGATTTATTTTATTTTAATTATTATATTACATTAAGAAGACAGTTCCAAACATTTCAATAAACAGAAGGCCAAGAAAATGAATTCTGCCATGAACAGATTGCATGTTTATTCATAAATATTATTCCAGAGACAGGAAGTGGTAACTGAACAGTGGAGAACATTTAATAATTTAACAAAATAATATTTATGTCTTTAAAGCACATTTGTTTGCTTGCTTCTTTCTTCTTTATTCATAACTTTCTTTTTCAAGCCACAGACTTCAAGCATGGGTGGCAGGTACTTAACACTATTAGGTCAGGGTTTTGTCATATAATTTCAGCCGGGGTGTTTGTCATACCATGTGGCTTGACATCATGCAGTGTGATCAGTACACAGACAGATATTACAACACAGGCTGTAGGCCTAACATATTGGCTTGTAAATATATCTTTCTGGCAGAGAATTCGGATTTATGTCCTGCCTATTACATTTAACTTTGCATTTAATCAAACATTTCCTCTCACATTTTTTTCACAGCCCCATGCCACCCCAGATGGGACCATATTGTTCTCAGAATTATTTATTGCAAATTGGGATCACAAACATAATCTTTCATCATTAAAATGTAGTCCACACCTGTTTGTGTTGTTTCTCTGTCGTACTTAAAGCTGTACTCTGCTAACCATTTCACATGCTTACTCAAATCTTATAACAAATTGGGATAATTAACAGTATTTAATGTAAACACAATCATTTTTCCAACTTTAAATGTACATAGGATTTTTGAAATTAATTGGCTGCAACACACCCTGGTATGGCACTTGCTCAAAGTATTACAGAGGGTGCTGAAGGTGGCATAGAATATTGTTAGCATCTTCAGGACATATGCAACAGTCACTGCCTTAGAATAACAAACAGGATTATTAAAAACCTTGGCTATCCTGCACTTCTTTACTTTCTGGAAAATGGTACATGACAATAAGCCTGAGCTGACTTCAGTTGAATTCTAAATAAATCAGCCTTGAGTTTTCATTGTTAGGACAACTAATTTGACAGATTAATTAACATTTAGCCCATTTGAGTCTGTACTCAGTGAAATTTGAATTGAATTAAGCTTGTGCATAAAATGCAAAAAATAACACAGAAAGTAATTATATCCTGCTGTATAAGACACAAATGATAACACCTCTATTCTATGTTGGTCTGTGCCTGCATAATCCTTTCATTTTCATGCAAATATTTATTAACTTTTGCATGAACTTTTCTATCTTGTGCTTGTCAAAGCATGACAGAATAGAAAATGTTGGGCTAAGACTATGGCTCAACACATTACGATCTCATACGAATAACATTCCCACAGCCACATCCACTGTCCGACAGCACCTTAATTGGCTGTCATTGAACCTGTGACAATTTGGAAACTTGAAGCTTTTGAAAGTCATAAGCAAGTCATGCATTCAGTCTTCCCCTGAGATTCCTAGATGTGTAATCTGACATCCTGAAGATGAGATCCAGCCAGGCTCTGACTAGAAGTCATGTAATATACCACTAGCCTTACCTGAATGAAAATTCTATTCTAGAAATGTAGAAGTCGGTTTTTAGAGCTAGTCACAGTACTGCCTGAAACTGCTCAATTAAAGTGGTTAATGACTTAATACTGATACAATAATGTCTTTACTCATCCTTCTAGATCTGAGAGCTAATTTTTACCATATTTGTACCCTTTTCCAGCTCCTAAAACAGTATATCAACTTGTCTGGCACTGCCTTAAGGTGGTTTCAGTCATATGTAATCTGGACATAATTCCTTTTAGGTTTAGATGTTGGTCAGGAAGAAATATATGATAACAGAATATTATATGTAACAAGAATTGAAGCTTGGTCCAGTGCCATTGTCTTTGTAAATGGTCTTCCTGAGTAAAGTCATCACAAAATTTAAGTTTTGTTTCTATGGCTATCTAAACGATTCTCATTTATACATCAGTCACACCATGTGACCTGTATGCTCTCAAATCTATAATGGATGAGCAGCAGTGTAATACATATTTTTATAAAGAAAAAAATGAAATTCTGCAAATTGTCTGTAGGGAAAAAATTGAATTTAATGTGAAATATTATTCTAGCTTTACAGATAAATGGAAAAGTAATGAATTTAGGTGTCACCATTGAGGTTGAATTATAACTACATATATGCAGATTACAGATACCAAGATAGTGGATTGTCAGATCATCTGGAATCCATTGAATCATTAAAGAAGGACTTGGACAGCATGTAGGCTTGGGCAGATTTGTGGCAGAAGAAATGTAATGTAAGTAAATGCAAAGCATTACATATGGGAAGTAAAAATGTTAAGTTTGAATACACAATGGGAGCTTTGAAAAATTGAAAGTACATCTTATGAGTAGGATTTAGGAGTAGTAATACAGTAGATTAGTCACTACCAACTTCCAGAGAGTATTCAGAAGCCATTAAGAAGGCTAATGGAATGTTAGTTTATATAGCACAATGTGCAGAGTACAAACAAAAGAGGTTATGCTGAAGCTTTATAATATACTGGATGGACCTCATCTGGAGTACTGTGGCCAGTTTTCATTTCCAGCCTACAAAAAAGACATAGTGGCACTAGAAAATGTCCAGAGAAGAGCGACTAGACTGATTCCAGGGCTACAGGGGATGCATTATGAGGAAAGATTAAAACAGTTGAGCCTATTTAAACAAAAGAGGAGACATGATTGAAGCAATGTTACTTTAAAATGAGTTCTGCAAGAACATGGGGTCACAGTTGGAAACTTGTTAAGGGTAAAATCTGCTCAAACATTATGAAGTTTTTCTTCAAACCAGAGGACCTTGAGGATCTCATGTAGAAACAGGGAGCACATGCATACTCCATGCAGGAAACACCTCGGTCTCTTTGTTGAGAGGAAGCAGCACTACCACTGCACCATTTACACATATAGGCCTACACACACTAAGTAGCTAGTTTATTTTGGTAAATAAAATTCTTTTGGTATTTTATTTTTGGTACACATATTCATTGATGCAAAAAGCTTGCTCATCCAAACAGAAAATCATGGAATGGGTCAGAAGTGTGACATGAGCAACTTTAGCTATGGCATGAATACTGATGTAAGACATGGTGGTACTAGCATCTCACAAACAGGTGGCCTTCTGGGATTTTCACACACTACTGTAGAGATTATAAAGAATAGTGCTATAAACAAAAAAACACCCAGTGAGCAGCTGTTCTGTGGGTGAAAAACACTTTGCTAATGAGAGAGGTTATAGGTGAATGGTTAGACGTATTTAAGCAAACAAAAAAAAACAACAAATTCTTTACAATTGTGATGCACACAGGGGTATACCTGAATGCATAATGCATTAGCAAACAAGCTGCAGCAGCTGAAGAGCAAACAAGCTACAATGAGCACATGAACATTAAAACTGAACAAGTCTAGGTTATATCTCATTTCCTTTGTGAAGTGAAGGTGATAGGGTCAGAATTGAACATATGCAGCATGAATCTATGAATCTATCCTGTTTTTAAATAGTCCAGGATGGTAATGGTAGAATAATAGTGTGAGAAATGTTTTCTTTACACACATGAAGCTTCCAAATACCAAGGCAGCATAATTTGCATGTCAATGTGTAGCTAAACATTGCTGCTGACAGAATGTTACCATTTATCATAATTTTGCAGTGAAAAATAAAACGTGTCTCTAGTGGGAAAAGAGATTTAATAATAATAATAATAATGAATGTTATTCATAATGCCTTTCTATTTCCCATTTCAAAAGTAGATCATTGAGGAATGGAAAAATGTTGTTTTGTTGGACAAAGCCAGGTTCCTTTTGCATCATGATCATGAAAGGATCGGAATTTGGGATATGGAACATGAGTCCATGGAGCTGTTCTGTTTGGTGTCAACAATGTGTGGAGTATGATTGTGTGGGAGACGTTTCTGGCACAAATTAATGTGTCAGATACCCACTGAAGAATGTCTGAACAACAGGGTGTATCCAAATGTTATTACTGACCATGTAAATCGCTTTATTGCTTCCCTTTTTCCAGATAAATACTTCCAGCAGGATAATGCACTATTTCACGAAGCAGGCATCAACTCAGACTAGTTGAATGTGCCCAGGTCTCAATCTGATAGAGTAGGGGGTGTCACATTCAGAGGGGCACAGTGGCTGTATGTTTAATTGCAGCCACTTTCTTAATTTATGACCAGTTACTACTGCTAACTAAACAGGCTTCTTCTAACTGAATTTTAACTAACTGACTTTTAAGACTCAGAATTTGTTTAACTGTTTCTTTATTCCTTAATTAGTAGCCAAAGAAAAATGAAAAAGAAAAATCATGGACTAAAATCCCTAAGTACTTTATTAAATCCATGTTTTTAAATATTCTGGAGGTGAAAGGAAGTCCCACCCAGCACAAGATATAGGAGATGTACTTAACAAAAGAGGCACTGAGTATACAAAATATGCAGTGGATTCAGAAAGTATTCAGACCCCTTCACTTTCTATACACTTTATTTTGTTGTAGATTTAATTTTAAACTAATACATTTGCTATTGATATTTAATATTTTTTCTGAAAACATGTTTTCACTTTGCCATTATCAGTATGTGTAGATTGTTGGGTAAAAATGGAAAATGGATCCATTTGAAATTAAATCTACAACACAAGTGTGCAGAAAGTTAAGGTTAAATATTTATTTATGAATCCAATATATATATATTGTAATAAAGACAAGAACAAACTCATAAATGTTTGGGGTTTTTGGGCCCCGTATACTGGAACATTTCCACAAAGTCATAAGACAAAAAAGGATGGGTGGATGGACAATTTAAAGAGCTGGACCGGAAATTAGGAAAGTGGACTGCTGGGAAGGTGTGGTGGTGGATGGGTAGTGGACGTCATCAGAAGGGGACCAGAGGAGAGAAAGGGACCCAGAAGTGTTGTTCTCTTAGTTGTCCGGGAAGGATTATGGGGGCCATGCTTCGTCTTTTCAACGAGAAGAGAGAGAGAGAGGTTAGTACCCTGCCATTGTCCCCTGGCACGACTTGTCGCGATGCACATTGGGTCCTTAAGCTGCTCCCCATGCACTCCTAAGTGACATGACTCACCCAACCTTCATCCTAGACTCATCGGGTCGGGCGGCCCGAACCGAGAGGTCATCAACCCGGGAGAGAGCATCAGCGTTGGCTTGGAGGTTACCCCAGCAATAAGTGACGGTGAACTTGTAGGGCTGCAAGTCCAAAAACCACCTACTGACCCGAGGGTTCAAGTCCCTGTGGAGAGCCATCCACTGGAGAGTGGCATGGTCTGTCACCAGGGTAAACTCTCAACCCAATAGGTAGTACTGCAGGTATGTTACCTCCCACTTGATGGCCAGGGCTTCCCCTTCCACTGCTGCATTCCTTGTCTCCCGGTCCCACAGTTCCGGCTGAAGTATATTACGGGGTGCTCAACACCATCAATGCTCTGGCTCAGCACAGCACCTAGACCTGTGTCCGAAGCATCGGTCTGGAGGAGAAGAGGAACTGTAAAATCAGGTGTTCTCAAAACAGGTGCCGTTGTGAGGGCCATGTTTAAGTCACTGAATGCTTGTTTCATCATGCTATTCCACACCACATGAAAAGAGGCCTGCTTCTTTGTCAAATTGGTCAAGGGTGCGGCCCTCTCAGAATACTGAGGTAAAAACCAGCGATAGTAACTTCGTAGTCCTAAGAAGGCTTGCACCTGCTTCTTGACTATTGGGCGGGGCCATTCGAGGATGTCTTTGATTTTGGAACACTGTGGCTTCACCATTCCCCCTCCTACTAGATAGCCCAAATATGTGGCTTTGTTCAAGCCCAAAAAACACTTCTGGGGGTTGATAGGAAGCCCGGCCTTCGCTAGCATCAGGAGAACAGCTTATACCTGCAATACATGTACCTCCCAGGTGCCAGAAAAAATGACACGTCATCGAGGTAGGCGGCACAATAGGACTGCTGGGGCCTTTAGCACTCTATCTACCAGATGCTGGAAAGTTGCTGGTGCCCCGTGCAGCCCAAATGGAAGGACCTTGTATTGCCAGTGCCCACTAGGGGTGCTAAAAGCTGTTTTTCTCTTGCGGATGCCGTTAAGGGAATTTGCCAGTGTCCCTTTGTCATGTCAAGAGTAGTCAGATAATGGGCTGTTCCCAGCCTCTCGAGGAGTTCATCTACTCGGACATCAGATAGGCATCGAACTTGGAGACCTGATTGAGACGCCTAAAGTCGTTACAGAATCTCCACGAGACGTCCGGCTTAGATACGAGGAAGATAGGATTGGACCAGGGGCTATGGCTTTCCTCAATGATGTCCATATCCAACATTCGCTGTACCTCAAGCTCCACCTCAGCACGTTTTGCCTCTGGGAGACGATAGGGTCATTTCCTGACTACCACCCCTGGGTCCGTCATGATGTCGTGCTGAATCAGCGAGGTCCGGCCTGGTGCTTCACTGACCACTTCCGGGACATACTGGATTGCACCGTCGAGCCCCTGTCGTTGGTGGGCCGTCAAACTGTGACCAAGGTTAAGGTTGGTTTTCTCTGAGAAAAGGGAGAGGGACGGTCCGGAGGGGTTTGGCTCTTCCCTATCCCTCCAAGGTTTCAAAAGGTTCACATGGTACACCCTCTCGCTCGATTGACGATTTGGCTGGAGCAGCAAATAGTCTACAAGCACTTTCCTCTTTTTAACCTCCTATAGGCCCTGCCAATGGGCCAATAATTTGGAATGGGAAATGGGCACAAGCATAATTACCCGGTTTCCCAGCTGAAATTCACGTAGGGAGGAATTCCTATTATATTTCCGGGCCTGTGCTGCTTGAGCCCTAGACATTTGTTCTTTTAGGAGGAGTTGGATTTTTTCTAGCCTATCGCGTAACTGTGCGATATGTTCTAGGATGTTGGTGAAGGGAAGCACCTCCCCTTCCCAACCTTCTTTTAATACATCTAATATGCCCCGGGGTCGGCGTCCGTACAGGAGTTCAAAGGGGGAAAACCCAGTGGAGGCCTGTGGCCCCTCCCAGTAAGCGAAAAGCACCAGTGGTAAAAGTTGGTCCCAGTTCCTACCATACATGTTGACTACCTTGCGGAGCATCTGTTTCAGGGTCTGGTTAAAACGTTCCACCAACCCATCTGTCTGGGGGCGGTACACCGACGTCCTGAGCTGCTTAATGCGGAGTAACTTGGTGACTTCCCTGAACGTATCCGAAGTAAAGGGCACACCTTTGTCCGTAAGGACTTCCTTAGGTACGCCCACTCGGGGAAAAAAGACCTACTAGTTCCTGTGTGATATTTTTTGAATTGGCAGCTCGCAGGGGAACGGCTTCAGGATATCGAGTTGCAAAGTCGACCATCACTAATATATACTTGTGGCCTCGCGTCGAAGGTTCCAGGGGTCCTACCAGATCGACACCAATCCTTTCAAATGGCACGTCTATAAGGGGAATCGGGACGAGAGGAGCGCGATCCCTCTGGGGAATATGACGTAGCTGACAGACTGGGCAAGACTGACAGAAACGCCGGACCTCCTTATTGATTCCGGGCCAGTAAAACCAGAGTTTCACTCTCTCCAGCATTTTTTCGGCCCCGAGGTGGGAGCCTAAGAGGTAGGCATGCGCTAGTTCACACACTTGCCGCTAGTAGGTCCGTGGGATTAACAACAACTTCCGCACCTTGCCTTTGTGTTACGCAATTCGATATAACAATTCATTATCCAATACAAGGTAAGGTCCTGGTGGAGTGGAATCAGCTAACAATATGTCATTCTCAGATACAATAGCATTCCGGGCAAACTTCAGGTAATCATTGTTCCACTGTTCTCTTTTAAAGGACGCCGGAGTGGATCGAAATTGATACTCCACACCGGTGAGTGGATCGGGGTTAGCCTCGTCTCGACCCAGAACCTCCTCCAGTTGTACTTCTGGGCAAAGTCCATAGTCGAAAAGGGTTCCCCCAGATCAAACACGTCATCAATAGTCGCCGAAGAGCACGGCGTAGGAGCAGCTGGGAGGGACCCTTGCTCTTCCATAATCAGACCCAGCTTGGATTTTGGAGTGGTAACATTTCTACCGCAGTTACTTTCTGACCAGTCTTGTCCCAGTATAACCGGGAAGGGGGGCTCGGGCAACACAGCGACAAGCATCTCTCTAGGCTCCCCTTCCCAGGTTATGAAGCATTTTGTGGACATGTATGAGCTGTTCTCCCTATGTACACAAGTGATTCTCATGTTTGGAGCTCTCCACTGTCACGGTTAAATGTAACAGCGAGCAACAATGGCAATGTTACTCCCGGAATCGAATAATGCCACTGAGTGCACATTTATTAATACCACTCCCATATTGTTGACCGCCAGAGGATTAGACAGAGCACAGTACCTCTCACCCTTGGCCCAGCTGCAATCCATCGGTTCCAGGTTGTGGAGACAGGAGTTGACGATATGCCCCACCTCACCACACTTGAAACAGCGCGGCCGGGTGGGCACCCTGTTCCTCAGTTTAGCCGGAGCCTCCGGAGCACAACGGGTGGGTTCCGGGGTGGCCACACATCCCTGTTGAACACCACGAGCAGGCTTCTCAGACTCCCCGAGTTGGGTCACCACCAGCTGTCGTTCGAGTACCTCCAAAAGGCCATTCACCCTAAAAGGATGCCTCCGGACCTGCTGGGCGAGGTAGTCCAGCATGGCATGTACAAACGCCTCGCAGACGACCTGCTCAACCACCTGGTGAGCCTGGTTGACTTTTGGCTGCAGCCAGCATCCGATCTTGCCCCAGAACCCGAAGGCCTAGGCTCTAGCCGGGCCGCTGGGGTCAAATTTCCACTGCCGCCATTCCCTTGCCTGCTGGCCGGAGGTGACGCCATAGCGTTTACAGATCTCGGCCTTAAGGGGGTCATATTGGGTGGCTTCCTCCTCGGGAAGATCATGATAGGCCCGCTGTGCCGGGCCCTTCAAGTACGGGGCCAGAATGGATGCCCACTCCGCCCACGGCCACTGGTTGCAGGTGGCCATCCTCTCGAAAATCAAGTGGTATGATTCAATATCATCCGCCTCCGAAAGGGGAATGATAGGAGGATGCGGGGGTTGTGCGGGCTCCAGCTTTACCGTCTCTGCCACTGCCAGCCGTCTCTTTGTCTCTGCGAGCTCTTCCTTCCTGACCGCCTGGTCCACCTTGAGCGCCTGGAGCTCGTTGGTCGTAGTGGTTAGAACACTATTCAGATCTTGCCCTTCAGACATCGTTTTCGGGTCTTATCCTGCCAGCTATGCCACTGTAATAAAGACAAGAACAAACTCATAAAGGTTTGGGGTTTTTGGGCCCCGTATACTGTAACACAAACAAGGTCAAATATTTCCACGAAATCATAAGACAAAAAAGGATGGGTGGATGGACAATTTAAAGAGCTGGACTGGAAATTAGGAACGTTGAATGCTGGGAAGGCATGGTGGTGGATGGGTAGTGGACGTCATCAGTGGGGGACCAGATGAAAGAAAGGGACACGAAAGTGTTGTTCTCTTAGTTGTCCGGGAAGGATTATGGCAGCGGCGCTTCGTCTTTTCTACGGGAAGAGGGAGAGAGGGGTTAGTACCCTGCCATTGTCTCCTGGCACAACTTGTCGCGATGCACGTCGGGTCCTTAAGCTGCTCCCCATGCACTCGTGTGTGACGCTATATATACAGTACAGGCCAAAAGTTTGGACACACCTCCTCATTCAATGTGTTTTCTTTATTTTCATGACCATCTCACTGAAGGCATCAAAACTATGAATGAACACATGTGGAGTTATGTACTTAACAAAAAAACGTGAAATAACTGAAAACATGTTTTATATTCTAGTTTCTTCAAAATAGCCACCCTTTGCTCTGATTACTGCTTTACACACTCTTGGCATTCAACAGGTAGTCACCTGAAATAACCATTTTTTTGTTAAGTTCATAACTGCCTTCAGTGAGATGGTCATGAAAATAAAGAAAACACATTGAATGAGGAGGCCTGTACTGTATATATATATATATATATATATATATATATATATATATATATATATATATATATATATATAGTAAAAGATGAAGCAACAGACAACGTAAAGGTTAGGGTTTCCGCCCCGTATACTGGAAAATTATCCACAGCAAAATCAAAAACAAGGTCATACACAAGAAATAATATTCTTCACAATTGCACGACACCAAAGATGGCGTCGGCGGACATTTTATGGAGAAGGAGCTGGAAGTGGAGGAATGCTGGGAAGGAACCGTGGTGGAAGATGGGACTGATGACATTGGTAGTAGTGGACGGAGGAAGGGCGGAAGTAACGTGCTGTGGGAAGAAGGAGGCTTATGGCGGCAGAGTGTCTTTTTTTCTGTAGGAAATAAAAGGAGAAAGGTTAGTACCCGCCACTCCCTGCTGGCGAATGTCTTCCAGAGCGTATCAACGTCCGTCCGCGGTCCCCTACTCGCGTGTGCATGACTATATATATATATATATATATATATATATATATACTGTATATATATATATATATATATATATATATATATATATATATATATATATATATATATATATATATTGTCAGGGATGCCAGGGGCTATGACCCGGCCGGGATGCCAGGAGGGACCGGAAGAGGGTCAGAGCCCTGCCTGGATCACGTGGGGTTTTCCTTCCCGGTTGCTTTGGGGGCCACGGGTCAAGGGCATGGAAGCCCTTCCCTGTAGGGGCCCGTGGTCACCGCCAGGAGGCACCCCGATGTCTTGGAGACTTGTTGCCCCAGCACTTCTGCCACACCAGGAAGTGCTGGGGGGAAGACCTTGGGTGTTACCCGGAGGGCTGACAGGAGGAATGCCGGGAACACCTGCTGCTCATCCGGGCACTGTATAAAAGGGGCCGTCCTTCATACATTCGAGGCTAGAGTCGGGTGGAAGGAGGACGAGGCAAGAGGAGCTGTGGAGGCGGCCTGAAGACAAGGCATTGTGGCCAGGACTGTGATTGGTTTGGGGTTTGTGCACGTGACTAGGTCTGTGTGACCAATGGACTGGGGTCTTTGTGACCATTATTATTAGTGTAAATACTGTAAATAAACGTGTGGTGGTTTGACAACAACATGTCCGCCTGTCTGTGTCCGGGCCAAGTTCACATCATTCATATATATATATATATATATACAGTATACACACAGGTAAAATTCCATTATAACAAATATCTTTACAATGAAATTTTCATTACAACGAAGTATTTTTATGATCCCGACAGCTTCCCCATATGACACAAGTCTATAGAAATCTCGTCACAACGAAGTACATTCAGCAGATATTTTCATTACAACGAAGTGCACAAAAGACCTTGAAACGCCTGAATGAATCATCCACAGAGCAGTTAGTTCTGTGGCTGCAGCTCAGTTGTGAACAACGATCCCCAAACAGAAACACTGTAATTATTTTTCTTTCTTCGAACTTTCCTCATACTGTTTTTTTTTTTTGCCTTTTTTGTTTCCTGCGGTTTTCAGTGATACCTTTTACTTATTGCTCGTCAACATTTGAAAAACATCCATTTGAATTTAACTCATTGTCACCCTCCTATAAAAACGGCAGACACGGAAAAACAATAACAGTTTATATTAGAAAAAAAAACAAATTTTTTGCAGCTCTCGATTGCTGCAAAAATAAACAGACATTGCCAGTGAATTCAGTATTTCGCCATCAACACTGTCAACTTTGTTGAAAGACAGAGCAAAAAAAGCAGAAAAATCTCGGGTTACAAACGTATGTGAACTGTTCAGAAAAGATCTCGATGGGTGATGCAAGGTTAGGAGCACGTAAATTGTAAATGCAGATAACAGAATTACTTGATCACTGACCCGGCCACAATCCTGCCTGACTGCTATGTCTGTGTATAGCAGAGTGGCAGATCACGCTACAATAAATAACTGTGCCATTCCTGTTTCAAGCTGAATAAAGCTGGTTTTGCTAAAGTACTGAGACTAAGCCTCGTGTTTTGGAATGAAAGACAGGGACTTATAGCGCAACCCCGATCTTTTATGAACAATATGAAGAAGAAATAATGATTCGGCTCCTGACTGATAACTGTGCTGCCCACAACATGCTTCCACATTCAGATAATGTTCACTTTGAATGTCACCCACTCAATTACACGGCAGCACTTCAGCCATTGGATTTGGGCATTATTTGTACCCTGAAAGTGTATTATCGCAAGCAAATGCTGAGAAAAATTCTCGTCAGCATGACTTGTAGGCAGGAGGAGATTAAAAGTAATGTGAAAGAAGCTATGAAATGATTGCAAAAGCCTGGATACAAGTTAAAAAAAAGCACTATAGTAACAAATACAGAATCTCATTACAATGAAATATTCGTTACAACAAAATATTCTTTAGGTCCCTGGCACTTCGTTATAGTGGAATTTTATCTATATCTATACTAATAAAAGGCAAAGCCCTCACTGACTGACTGACTCACTGACTCACTGACTGACTAACTGACTCATCACTAATTCTCCAACTTCCCGTGTAGGTAGAAGGCTGAAATTTGGCAGGCTCATTCCTTACAGCTTCCTTACAAAAGTTGGGCAGGTTTCATTTCGAAATTCTACGCGTAATGGTCATAACTGGAAGCTATTTTTCTGCATATACTGTAATGGAGTTGAGCTCGAAAGCCGTGGGGGGCGGAGTTTCGTGTGACATCATCACGCCTCCCACGTAATCATACAGTACGTAGAAAACCAGGAAGAGCTCCAAAAACCGCTGAAGAAAACATACATTATATAATTAAGAAGGCAGCGAAACAATTAGAAGCGAACGAGTGACATATAAAACCAGATTCAACGGCTCATTTGAACTGACACAGTGCACAGACAAAAAGCAACAGTTCCAAAGAGTGCTGAACAAAAACCGAATTACACTGCTACGCTCAAATAGACAAACCACATGCTGTGGCGCAATAGTACAGACTTCGCCTCTAGCGCCGGCATCTGAGGTTCGATTCCCGAAAGGGGATGCACTGAGTATGTACGCGTGCTTCCCGATTCATTTTAGCCTCGCATCCCCTTGGTTTGAGACGTATGAAAAAATATGCGGTTAACGCAGAAAGACAGATCACCAATTGAAGCTTTATGAATAATGGATACTTTATTCGCGATCAATGATTGTTTTGGTAAAGCCATACTCAGTGTATTCATTAGATGAACGGTAAAAAGTAAGAGTGAGGGGAGGGTAACTTATTGAGGCACGCAGGCAAAACCACAATAGCACGCTGGCTCGATGTACTGTAGTCTTGGCGTCAACTCGATCTGAATTGCGCGATCACATTTGAAAAAATATATCTTTTCAAGTTCTATTTAGTCCATATGTGTCAAACTCAAGGCCCGCAGGCCACATCCGGCCCGGCGTGTAATTATATCCGGCCCGCGAGATCATTTTATATATTATTGTTATTAATGGCCCGGGGATATGAAGCGCTGGTAACACAATAAACTACAGATCCCATAATGCAGCGCTTCAGCTGCCTTGCCAAACACTTACCGCGTTAATCAAGTCTAGCTTATGATGCTGCAAATTATTGCTAAGCTAGCCCACACGATGCCGAAGAGAAAAGGTGATTCTGAACATAGAGCCTTTAAAACCGATGGGAGGCTGAGTATATGTTTACTGACATTGCTGGTAAACCTGTGTGTCTCATTTGTGGAGCTAATGTGGCTGTAATTACAGAATTTAATCTAAGACGGCACTATGAGACAAAACATCAAGATAACCTGAAAGACCTGAATGCAATGCACAAGATACAGAAAGCAGAAGAGTTAAAGAAGAATCTGACACTTCAGCAGACGTTTTACCCGTGCAAAATCACAAAGTGATTTCAAGTGAAGCTACTTTTATGGGAGACACAAATGCACCAGTGCAACTTGCCCCACTTTCCCTGTTGCCAAGTAATGTTGAACCAACTCGGCACTACGGTGTTCCCAAATACGCACTTTGCTGATAAACTGACGCACTGCGCACTGAGTTCGCGCGGCTTTGGTGACTTTGAAGAACAAAAAGAATTTTGAGTTGTTTACGCAACCCATTTGCCGTCGATGTGGAAACTGCACCTGTGCAGATTCAGATGGAGGTGATTGAGCTGCAGTGTAATGGCACACTGAAGGCAAAGTACGATACTGCACGGCCTGCACAGTTTATTCACTCCATTCGCAGAAATGCTCCAGCTCCGCTACATGCGGCTGCGGCTTGTGCATGTTTGGTACCACATATCTGTGTGAGAAGCTCTTCTCAGTGATAAAGACTAACAAAACAGCACACAGGAGTCGCCTCACTGATGAGCACCTGCAGTCCATCCTGAGAATCTCCACAACACAGAACCTCACACCAAACAAACAAACTTGTTGCCAAAAAAAGATGCCAGCGTCCAGCTCTGATAAAATGACATAAGAGCAAAGACAACTGAATGATTTGATTTGTTATTGCTGAAAAGAACAAATTTTATTTATATTTCCAGGTTTTGTTATGCACCATGTTCATATTTGAATTTGTATAATTTTGACAGGATATATTTTTATGGAGAGCAAAATCTTTTGGGATATTTAAAATTTAAGTTTATTTTTTATATAAAATTACATAAGAGTAAAGAAATTTGAATGTTTGTTCTTTTAACGTTTACTTTATTTCTAACTTGTATAATTTAGACAGGATATATTTTTATGGAGAGCAAAATATTATAAGTTATTTAAGGTTTGAGTTGATTTATTCGAATAATATTCTGTCGACTAAATAAAAATTCCTTCTATTTAAAATTTAAATAGAACTTGAACAGATCGATAGTTCATAATATCCAGGCAGACTTGCACATAAGAGCGGGAGTCATCCGTTTTAACAAACAGCGTATTGCACTGATACGAAATAGCCTGCCCATTTAATTATTTAGGAAGGGATAAATAATAATAAATAAATAATAATAATAATTTCTTCCTTCATGGATTCTGGCACCCCCAGCAACAGTTGCTCACACCCCAAAGACTGTGTATATATGTAAATATGTATATGTTTATATATATGTGTGTATGTATATATATGTATTTGTGTGTATGTATATGTATGTGTGTATATGTAGATATATATATATGTATATATATGTTTATGTGTGTGTATATATATATATATATATATATATATATATATATATATATATATATATATATATATATATACAGTGGTGTGAAAACTATTTGCCCCTTCCTGATTTCTTATTCTTTTGCATGTTTGTCACACAAAATGTTTCTGATCATCAAACACATTTAACCATGAGTCAAATATAACACAAGTAAACACAGAATGCAGTTTTTAAATGATGGTTTTATTATTTAGGGAGAAAAATCCAAACCTACATGGCCCTGTGTGAAAAAGTAATTGCCCCCTGAACCTAATAACTGGTTGGGTCACCCTTAGCAGCAATAACTGCAATCAAGCGTTTGCGATAACTTGCAATGAGTCTTTTACAGCTCTGGAGGAATTTTGGCCCACTCATCTTTGCAGAATTGTTGTAATTCAGCTTTATTTGAGGGTTTTCTAGCATGAACCGCCTTTTTAAGGTCATGTCATAGAATCTCAATTGGATTCAGGTCAGGACTTTGACTAGGCCACTCCAAAGTCTTGATTTTGTTTTTCTTCAGCCATTCAGAGGTGGATTTGCTGGTGTGTTTTGGGTCATTGTCCTGTTGCAGCACCCAAGATCTCTTCAGCTTGAGTTGACGAACAGATGGCCGGACATTCTCCTTCAGGATTTTTTGGTAGACAGTAGAATTCATGGTTCCATCTATCACAGCAAGCCTTCCAGGTCCTGAAGCAGCAAAACAACCCCAGACCATCACACTACCACCACCATATTTTACTGTTGATATGATGTTCTTTTGCTGAAATGCTGTGTTCCTTTTACGCCAGATGTAACGGGACATTTGCCTTCCAAAAAGTTCAACTTTTGTCTCATCAGTCCACAAGGTATTTTCCCAAAAGTCTTGGCAATCATTGAGATGTTTCTTAGCAAAATTGAGACGAGCCCTAATGTTCTTTTTGCTTAACAGTGGTTTGCGTCTTGGAAATCTGCCATGCAGGCCATTATTGCCCAGTCTCTTTCTTATGGTGAAGTCGTGAACACTGACCTTAATTGAGGCAAGTGAGGCCTGCAGTTCTTTAGACGTTGTCCTGGGGTCTTTTGTGACCTCTCGGATGAGTCGTCTCTGCGCTCTTGGGGTAATTTTGGTCGTCCGGCCACTCCTGGGAAGGTTCACCACTGTTCCATGTTTTTGCCATTTGTGGATAATGGCTCTCACTGTGGTTTGCTGGAGTCCCAAAGCTTTAGAAATGGCTTTATAACCTTTACCAGACTGATAGATCTCAATTACTTCTGTTCTCATTTGTTCCTGAATTTCTTTGGATCTTGGCATGATGTCTAGCTTTTGAGGTGCTTTTGGTCTACTTCTCTGTGTCAGGCAGCTCCTATTTAAGTGATTTCTTGATTGAAACAGGTGTGGCAGTAATCAGGCCTGGGGGTGGCTACGGAAATTGAACTCAGGTGTGATACACCACAGTTAGGTTATTTTTTAACAAGGGGGCAATTACTTTTTCACACAGGGCCATGTAGGTTTGGATTTTTTTCTCCCTAAATAATAAAAACCATCATTTAAAAACTGCATTTTGTGTTTACTTGTGTTATATTTGACTAATGGTTAAATGTGTTTGATGATCAGAAACATTTTGTGTGACAAACATGCAAAAGAATAAGAAATCAGGAAGGGGGCAAATAGTTTTTCACACCACTGTATATATATATGACAGCAACACTCATCTCTCACAACAGTGACAAAACAATTACATTGACAATCATGTTACGTTATTTTCAAAATGTTTCCTTTTCTTTTTCATTACTTCTTTAACACACTACTTCTCCGCTGAGAAGCTAGTATATATATATACTGTACATCCTCACATGGTGGGTAGGCACTCATTAGTCACAAATGAAACAAGTAGGTGGGGCAAGTGCTTTAGTAAAGCACAAATGAACTTTGCAAAACAAAACTTTCAATTTTGTAATTAGCAAGATAAAAATAAAAATAGCCTTTCTGGTAACTCGAGATGATGCCACCCACCTAAAATTGTGTTTTCCAAGAAAGAGTGGCGCTGCACATTGGTAAATAAATAAAATGTGCAAACTGTTAATATTTTGGCATAGAGGATGAGACATATGCATGTGTGTACTAATTGGAACATCTACTTCATTAATAGCAGCAGCAGAGGAGGGGAGAGCAGGAAATTATATGTGTTAGTTTTACATACAAATGGTCATGTGTATGCATAAAAGCATCAGCTCCACTGTGGTAGTGGCAAGCAGCACCTGATAATTGAAGAGGTTACGCTTATGTGTGGGTTTGTGCACATTAAGTACTAAAACAGCAGCCACCTTAATGCGAGTATGTGTTCAGATACTGCACAACATTGCAAACATTGGTGTATGTATGTACTGTATATATCTCTCTGTGTCATGGTTGGGAACCTGAATCTGTGTATATACAGGAGGTAATTCTATCTACTCCATTCATTCATTTTCTAACCCACTTCAACAGTTTCAGTGTTGTGGTAAACCAGTGACTATTCTGATTGATTAGGATGCCAGGCAGAAACTAACACTGGATAGGATGCCAGTCTCTCACTGAGAAGTTAAACTAAAACACAGATTAACCTAACTTCTCAAAGATATGAGAAAAAAATTTGATTACTTGGAAAATAATGCAGACCACCACAGACAGTTGTGCAGGTCTAGATTCTGTAAAGCATCGGTTCTAAGCATATGCCATTATTCCACCCACTTTAACTACTGGCTGTTATTAATCAAAAAGTTCCATGACCTGCCTGCTCAGAGCTAATTAAGAGGTATGTGTAATGCTATAACTGTTTGTGTAATGTGTCTTTGAATTATGTTTTCACCATTACCGCTGTTTCATATACATGTATGATGTATCCACTTTATTACTTGCTCTCTTACTCCCTTATCCAGAGTCACAGTGAACTGCGCGCATATCCCAGGCATTGCAAGAAAAATCTCTGGACTGGACACTGTTCCATTACAGACCACACTCAAACGCAGCTGACCACTTTAGACGTCTAAATTAACTTTAGCACGCACGTATTTTGAATTTTTAAGGAAACCGAACTAGCTGAGGTTGAAAAAAATGACAAGGGAAAGTGCAAACTGCCCTTAAGTAATATCTGGACCAAGCGTTCACGTTAACCACTCTGCCGCCAGGCGCTATATATAATTACGAAAGTAGTGCTAGCTTGTATTCATAAATTACTTAAACAATCAACATCTGGGATGGAGAAAGTTGGTGTGTGTGTGTGTGTTCAGTACCAGCACCTCGTTGTGCTCGCACGCGTGTAAGACTGCACTTTTTTTCCATTTTAGCGGCCATATGTCTGTATAAATTCACGTTAATGGGGTCTACTTAGCCTAAGTCTCAAAACCCCAAGGTGCTCGGCATCACGTGTGACTGAACTTGAGCTTGACTAACCCAATTCACGTTGTACTCCACATGAGCCGAGAATTATCTCTGCAGTTTAGGAAGAAAAGACCTGAAAACAGCCAGGTGGAAGGCTAATCAGGTCGGCAGCCTGGAGCCCCGCTACCCTTAAATTAAAGAAAAGCAAAGTAAAAGTGACGCACCCGTCCGTCTTCACTCATACTTCGCGCAGGGTGACCCCATCATCTGTTTCCCGGAAACAGGCAGCGTTTCAAAAAAGAGCATCACTTGCGAATGCAACGTAAACTTTCGCCGCAAGAAGTCGCCAAAAATGGAGACGCCGAAAAGCGAGCTTCGCCAGGACCCTGCACAAGCCACGACGGCGCCATTCGCTGCGCTGTGGCTGCGGTCCCTTCAGATTAGCGAAGGTGTCATTTTTATCTGAAAGGCGGTTTGCCACTGGTGACCGTGGGCATGACCTGTGAAGACCATAAAGACCACCGAGTCAGTCTGAGGCTAACCGCATCCCCCCAAGCGAGCACCTTATGCGGGGACCGCTATCATTCCTTACAATGCCCACCTACAGATTTCCGATGGGCTTTTCCAGATTCTCTACGGCTGTTTTGTCGCTTTTGATGGCGCACGAGATCTGCCACCTCCTCACTTAGTGATAGACGCCACTCTGCCCGATCTCTGCACGCTTTTCAGAACGCCTCGTCACACACAGCTCCACATCACGGTTTCGTGAGTGGAAACTCTGACGGTGCACACCCGGGGCTTTCTCGGCTACTCTTCCTCCTGTCACAAGCTTTGTCTTTCCTCAGTCTGAATGCGTTCCTCAAGGCCATTGCCTCTCTCAGATATGCCCTTAGGCCTCAGTGCCCTCATCTGGGCACTGGTTCTGTGTTATTCCGCTGCCTTTGGTACAGAAGCCCTTGAAAATGGACATTTAGGTAAGTTTATTTTTCTGACTCTTTTTGTTAGATTATATGAGACGGCTATTATTCTTATTTCCATTCTGCTCTGGGTCGCCAGCAAGAGTTCTTTTTGGGACCTAATGTAACGATCCAGACTCAGAACAGGTCCTTGTGCCAGCTGTTGTTTGTGTAGTACTGCATAAAGGGTAGACAGTGTGACTGATCAGGTTTACAAACACAGAGTTAGAGCATAGCTGAGGACACTTGTACACAAACGCATTACACAACTACATTGATGCACAAAGACACGGAACTAAATTATATGCACACTAACAGTTTTAGATGTCATATTTGGTCACACAAAAGCCTGGGTGAAAATACACAAAGTAAGGCCACATTTGCCAGTTTACATTTGCAAGACACAAATTCAGCAAGAGAATACACACTCAAAATGCCATTTCACATATGTAAAACACCAGTGTAGAACCAGTGTCTGTGCCTTTATGAATTGTGTCTGTCGACACTCATTCCCTCAGTTCACATACACACATCATATAAAGATATAGAAATATTCACTCATATACCATCTGGGTACAAATATATACTGTAATGTGCTAAGGTAAGATATGTAAGGATTCACGCAAAGAGAATGTTAATGTAACACACATACTGATATGCAATCAGAATACACGTCAGTTCACACATACATGGACACACATGTGGGAATAGGGCAGTGTTGGAGGACAGACACAGCTGCCCAGTAAGACCCACATACATAATACAAACTGTAATTGCAAAAATTACACGTGCTTAGTCGAGTGGCACCAGTATATTGTACACATGTTGTCAGGGATGTCCTTAGACACTCACGTGGAGATAAATATACTTGAAGATATGCATTATGAATTATGCTAGGGCACAGAAAAATGGATAGAAAAGGACTGAAAATAATGGGGAATGTTAAGGTATTGTAGACTTTTTCAACCACAGGTCAGGTTATGGCTCAGGACTCTTTAGCAATTGGATGGGGACACTTTTTATTCAGTAGCTATGCTATATGATTATTATTATTATTTTACTTAATTGTATTCCTGCAGCAGCTTCAATTATAAATAAATGTTGTGTTAGAGGTAATGGTGTGCGTGAAAGATATTGTGGTTGTCACCTCAATTTTACTCCATTTTGACTTGGCAACTAACAACCTGCGACAACCAGGACTGTTTTTCTTACTGGGCAGACTAATTCCTTGTTAAATAACTGAAAACAGTCGTATCATTTGTCTCAAATTTGGCCTGAAAAATGTCTTTAATTTGTGTAACATTTAGAAGGCACATTTTGTATAATTTTAGATTTGAGTATCTAAATATATACAGTAAATTTCAATAGATAGATAGATACTTTATTAATCACAAGGGGACATTCACATAATCCAGCAGCAGTATACTAATGGCATGGATGCGCACAGAATGGCTGAAGTTTTTCTAGAAGACCTGTGACCAAGCGTCTTTCTGAAAGGCTGAAATTTTTTTTGTTTTTAATTTTTTTTTTTGTTTTGATGTAGCTGAACTGTGAAGAGAAGCTAGATGAAGAGCAAGTTAATAACCGTAGTCTCAACAGTGTTAGTGAAATGTGTAACTGTAATATAAATACACAACTTGTGCTACCCATCTTAGACAGGGTAAAATGTAAGTAATCAATGTAGACCTAAGACCGCTAACATTTGGAGTGCAGCATGCAATGCATATGTCTGTGTTATATGCCGGTTGGTATAGGTAAAAGCAGTGTAAATATTTGTGATGTGCCGTTTGTTGGAATGACAGGTGTAATGCTTTTTTATTATTGCAAATGCTTATGATGCGCCATCTGTTGGAATGACAGAGACTTAGCAACTGGACAGACAAACACTTATCCATTAATTAAGGTGAATATAAATAGAGAGTGTATATATTTATATGTGTGTTCTAAGCTGGTTCAGATGTTTGACCCCTTAGTTAGTAGCAAGGTATGCTTGACCAAATGTGTTTTTCATGGCTGATAACTGAGATTGTCAAACACATGTCTTTAGTACGTCAAACTTGAACATTTAATCAAATAGGTCTGAAGAAGGGAACACAGGACAAGAAATGGAGTGGGTTTCCATTTACCCATCTTTGTATTGTCTTAACCCATTTTTATTTAGTCAGAGTCACAGAGAGAGAGTAGGCTGTTTAGAGTTGCCAACTGATAACACAAGCTTGTCTTTATACTATGAGAGGAAACAAGCATGCCATCACTTTCAAAGCTCGATGTCCAAACTCTGTGAGGTATCATTGAAACATGCAGCACCATGCAGTTTTCAGTTTCCAGTTTTCCTCTAACATCCTGTGACCGGTAGACAGAATACCATGAGTCAGCTCAAAATGTTGGGGCATCAGCTGAGAATCCTTGTTTAATAAACCAGGCAAAACAAAACTATGCATGATGACACCAACAAAAAAGTTGGTGCATCAGCCCAACAAACAAAAGGCTTGAGTTACTCAATGGAGTTTGCTAAAGGTCAGGTTACACATCCAAAATCAGACGCCATCCTCTGGGGACCCTTCAGGTTTTGTAAAACCTTCATCGTAAGGGGCAGGGCCAGCTATAAGCACTGCAGCCAGGTTGGTTGCCTTTCACTTGGGGGCTTTTTGGAGTCACAGGTGGATAAGGAGAAACAGTTATTGTGAACTTCTCCTCTTGTCCTGGAATGGTACTGCTTATCACAGTAGAACTATGAAGGGAATTCCCAGGTGCACATGCATGGCAATCTCTAAAAGTCTTGTTAGGTTAACATTGACCACTCTAAATTCGCTTCAGTCTGTCTGAGTATGGGTGTGTGATTTAGTCCCTCTGATGCACTGGCACCCTGTTTTAAGATTTTGTCAACCAATGGCCCCATCATCACTAAATTGGATTAATCGGGTTAGAGGATGTATGTATGTATTTATAAATTTGTTTCTCCCACAAAAATGTTCATTTTTTCATAAATCATTTTAATTTGAACTATTCTGTGTGGAAACAAATAGCAAATACTTCTAAACTGGAGTAAGAGCTAGTGAATTATTAGATAAAAATATTCCATTTCACCATCCACGTAGTCATTTGTTATACACAGCTTTTTCCTTGTTTAAAAAGAAGTAATCTTGACAGCAAATGGAACAATGTGGGAACCAAATCTACACAGGATTTCAGTTCACCACAGTTCCACACTTAATATGAACACCTACACAATAAACCAATGGACAGTTTCCAGCCTACTTAATGGCACATCTTAGACTGTGGCAGGTTACAGCACTTCCCAAAGAAAACACACATATACATTAAGATGGAGGAAATGCAAATGACACACCGAAAGCATCAGATGGAAAAATCAAATTACGGTCCAAAGACTGTGAGACTGCCACATAATCCGCTTGATCATTGTTCTGCCCAGTAGATTAAAGTGATAAATAAAAACTCATGATAGCCACAAAATGGAGACAATGTAATATGTGTAATATCTAGTCCTATGACCCTGAACTGGATTAGGTTTGAAGAAATATATAAATATATTATCCATATAATTTTATATCTGTCTTATGGTAACTTGCTGGATCATCAAAAATGATATGATTCAACATTAATATTTCAAATAACTATTTATTATATACTGAACTTCCTTCCAAAATTAAATGCAGATTACTCAGAATGGAATTAAGGGCTGAATAAAATGTCACTGAACATCTGAAAATTCATTTGAATACAATACATTATGTTTAAAGCTTAAAAAGTAATTTGATTAAAAAAATGTGATGATGAGTGCATTGGCTTGTGGCTTTTTAAAATTGTATGCTTAATTTAGAGAACAACATTGCACAACCTGATATTTGCCACCTTACAGCTTAATAAGCAGAAGTGATATAGAGTGGTTAGATGCAAATCAGTTGATCTTGCAAATTGCTGTAGCACACCACGCTATTAGTGGCCTCCGCTTGAGATTACTGAGGTCTGGCCTGAACCATGGTAGGGTTTATTACAAGCAGATATTACATCATCGCAGGAAAAATAAAAGCAAGCAATGCAAAAACAAAAAAAATCTTGAGCTTTAATATTATTGTTATTCTTCATTGGCATTGCTGAGATACTTAGACCAGTATATGCCCAACAGGAAATAAGTCAGTTATGCCCCATTAAGGAAAAAGAGACACCTCAGCCTGTCTAAACCTGTACTTGTTTTTCCTTAAAGGTGTCAAATGCAGACAGAAGATTTTGCAGCTGGTGGGCACCATGGGACAGAAAATGACTGTTCTATTTACTTTTGAAGAAGAATGTAAAACAGACTGCACTAATATGCTCTACAAAGATGGCACTAAAATTGCAGAGAAGGATCAAAACCCACATGACCCAAGATTATCTTATGAGTGGCAGAAAAATATCACAATGACTATAGATGTTCTCCAGCTGAACGACACCGCAATCTACTACAGTGTCATATATAGCCCAGGCTCCAGCAAAATCCTCAGAGAGTCCAACTGTGTTAATTTGACGGTTGTGACAGAAGACATCAGCCAAGAAAACCAAACTGGTAAGACAGCCTTGACACCCCAGCTTTTTACCTTTCCAGAGATAACTAGAATCTGTAAAGCCATTGATGACAGATCATAAAGTTTGTCACGGGCCTTTCTGTGAACAAGTAGAAACCTTTTCATGAATTTGTTTCAAGTGGGCAAAAAATGAAAAGATGTCTAAAATTACTTTATTTGTAACATTACTTTGTTGTGTTTACAATTTTTCATGTGTATATTTGTGGTTCAGTCAGCATAGTGGAACAATGGTAAGTACTGCTGCCTCATACCTCTAGAGCAGGGGTCCTCAGTCACGGTCCTGGAGAGCCGCAGTGGCTGCAGGTTTTTGCTCCAACCCAGTTGCTTAATAAAAAGCACTTATTGCTAAAGTAACACTTCTGCTTCACTTTAGTGATTTTGAGCCCTTATTGCTTAATTTTGTCTTAAACAGCTATTTTAATTGCTCCTTATTATCAATAACATGCAAATGACAAGAGAGAGCAGCATTTCTCCATTTAGCTTATTTACATTTACACCTGTGTGTATTTATCTGCACTATTGGGTTTAATTAAATACTTGGAAGAAAAATGAAGAGAAAAAAGTGAAGGACTGAGAATTACTCGTCCATTTTAGCCTTCAAATCATTTGCATGATAGAAAGGGAAAGAAAATCTAGGATATGAGAATGACCTGACATAGCAGAGTTAATTTAATTTCACAGCTTGTTAGTGCTTTATTGGCAAGAATTGCTTTCTAATTAAGCAACCAGGTCAGAACAAAAACCTGCAGCCACTGCGGCTCTCCAGGACTGGGATTGAGGACCCCTGCTCTAGAGTCCTCTACCTATACTTTAGTTGTTCATCTCCTGTCTACATAGATTTTTCTCTAGGTACTCTGATTTTTTGTATAGATCCCAAAGATATAATGCAATACAACTTGTTTTTTTGTATACTGTAGTGCTCTTCACTGAGTGCAGACATAGAGCACTGTGAACAAGTCTCAACTAAAATACCAGAATAGATTATAATAATTACTAAATACAGAACTGGTATACATATAAATGCAGATTTGCTAAAACACACAAAGAACAAGGTATAAACTTATTAAACATAAATTGAAACCAACAATATCTGTCCATTAATTGAATAAAAAACTATAGCCAGTTGACATTGGTGGAGATTAAAATTGTAAAAAGAGAAAGTAAAAAAATAGTAAAAGTCCTGGAGACCACGCTGCCTACCCACTCCTTGGTTTTCAATAGTGGAGTCTGTACTGGCCATTCAATCATCATCCGATGATCCAAACACTCCTTTATCTGAGATGACTTTTCCATATTCCACATCAATCTATACTAATAAAAGGCAAAGCCCTCACTCACTCACTGACTCATCACTAATTCTCCAACTTCCCGTGTGGGTGGAAGGCTGAAATTTGGCAGGTTGATTCCTTACAGCTTCCTTACAAAAGTTGGACAGGTTTTATATCGAAATTCTACGCGTAATGGTCATAACTGGAAGCAGTTTTTCTCCATTTACTGTAATGGAGATGAGCTTCAACGCCGGGGGAGAGTTTCGTGTGACATCATCACGCCTCCCGTAATCACGCAGTACATAGAAAACCAGGAAGACCTCAAAAAGCGCTCAAGAAAACATGCATTATATAATTGAGAAGGCAGCGAAACAATAAGAAGCGAGTTCTGCTACTTCGGAAACAAAGCACAATGTAAACCTACACTTTAAATTAAGTTCATAGACAGGCTGCCGCTGGCGTTTGTAATTTAGTGCCTGCCCATATAAGGCCATCCGTCAGCGGCAATCCAATAGCAAACTGCCACGGGTAAATATTCACGGGTGAAGGACTGTGCTTATGGAGAGGAAGATGAGATGGTCAGGGTGGTGTTTGACACAAACTCAGCGAAACTGCCAGAGAAAGTTTTAAGTGCCAGGACTAAGGTAACATTAAATAAAGCTATGGACATAGCGAGATGGCACCAGCACAGCTGGGAACCTTCGATGCAAGTACACCGAGTGGCTCCGTGAACTGATGCAGTGCACAGATAAAAGCAACAGTTCCAAAGAGCTGAACAAAACCGAATTACACAATTGAAAAGGCAGCAAAAATATGAAGCGTCTGATAAGCATATTCATAAATGCAGCTACTGTGGAAACAAAGCACACGGTGGAAAAAGTCAATGTCCGCTAAAGGAAGACAGCGTAAAAAAAAAAACCGTGCATGCAGTTTGTCACATCACAGATAAAAAGGAAGGCGAGCTGTTTATTGATGCAGTAAGGAACTAATCGATGAATGAAACCTCTTATCTTTACAGCGATTGACAAACACGGAATGTAACTTGAACACATCGTACAAATACGAGCCTGATTGAAAGAAATAATGATAATCAAATCCTTGATGACAGCAACATTCAATAACACTCACAAAACAATTACTGTATATTGACAATCATGTTACGTTATTTTTAAAATGTTCCCTTTTCTTTTCATAACTTCTACTTCTCCACTGCGATACGGGTATATATATATAAATGTATATCTATAGCCCGATCTACAATACATACTTTAGCATAGACAAGCGGTGGCGCAATTGTAGAGTCTTAAGCCTCTAACGCCGACATTGAGGTTGATTCGAGAGGGATGTACTGACTATGTAGCGCTACCGATTCATTTTACCTTCCCATCTCCTTGGTTTGGGGCGTATGAAAAAATATTAGGTTAGCAGAATCATGTTACGTTATTTTAAAATTTTCCCTTTCTTAGCACAAGCACAGTTGAGAAGCTTGATGCATGTACTCCATAGCAGCGTTAAAAATAACGCATTTAATCACACTTTCAATTCCAAGCAAGCGGGAACTTTTGTCAATGCATGATTTCCTGGTACATCCATTACACTGATGCACACATCACAGCTACAAAAATGTTAGAGTCGGAATAAAGCGTTCCTCGACTGATCATTTCGACTACCCGAGCGAAGCCTTGATAAAAGCATGGTTTTGTGCACACTGAAAAGCAAGCAAAATTAGATGCATTACAGAAAGCGGACTTTGTGGCTCTTACTGGGGATCATTGGACTTCCGTGACCGTTAGTAATTCTAAATACATCTAATTACAAAATGTTCAATGATCACACTGTTTTAGCCTAATGTACAAAATAATTTTGGCTAATGTTACTCAGAGTTTAAAGAGTAAGCTGGTCAAATTACCTTTTATGTTTCTGACTTATTTTTTAAGAAGAAAAACTGCACTTTATGGTGAAATTTTGGTTATTATTATTTAAAGACAATACTATTCTGAAAATGTACTTAAAGTACTTAAACTACCACTTTATTTTTAAGTCTGCCCAATTTTAACCAGGGATGATATTTTTGTTTCTGTTTTGAATTCAAATGCAGTTTAAAAGCTTTTTTCAGAAATTAAAACAGCTTCAGTTTACAATATTCATGTCCATGTCTATTATTTGATTCTGTAAGCCCACTAAAACCGTTTTAAATAAAAAAACATTTGCGATTTGGGGCAAATTTACGTGTCGATTACATACGATTAATCAAGATTAATTCTTACACAGCCTCTAATTAATTGGATTAATTTTTTAATCGAGTCCCACCTAATATATATATATATGTAGATATATATGTAGATTTGTATATATATGTATATGTATATATATGTATGTGTGTATATGTATATATATATAACTGTATATATATATGTGTATAGATGTGTATATATATATATATATATGTTTATATGTATATATATGTTTATATATGTGTCTGTGTGTGTGTGTGTATATATATATATATATATATATATATATATATATATGCCAGCAACACTCATGACAATTACAAAACAATTACATTGTCAATCATGTTACGTTATTATTAAAATGTTTCCTTTTCTTTTTACTTCTCGCTGCCAATGCAGCTATTTTGCTATATATATATATATATATATATATATATATATATATATATATATATATATATATATATATATATAATAGATAGATATGACAACAACACTCATATCAATGACAAAACAATTACATTAACAATCATCTTACGTTATTTTTAAAATGTTTGCTTTTCTTTTTCATAACTTCTTTAACACACTACTTCTCCGCTGCGAAGCGCGGGTATTCTGCTAGTATACAGATAAAGGAACCAGAATACAGGAGGGATAGGAACTTTTTAAAATATTGTGAATGAAATATGCTCTGCTAATCAGCAGCTCTAATCAGGGTATGCTAAAGTAGTGAGTCTTCAGCCTGGATTTAAAAGCTGAGACTGAAAGGGCATCTCTTACAGTATATTAGCAGGAAGATCATTCCACAGCTTTTGGGCCCTGTAACTACTGTAAAATCTCGACCTTTCACTGTTGTTTTATTAATCCTTGGAATCTTAAGTAGGCAGGCATCTTGAGATCTTAATGTAAACTCTGGTTTATAAATAATTATAAGCTCAGATAAGTAAACAGGACCTTTCCATTTAATATTTTACAAGTTAAAAGAAGAATTTTAAAATTGGTCCAAAGTCTAACTGGGAACCAGTGTAAGTACTTGAGAACAGGAGTTAAGTGTTCATTCTTTCTGGTTCATGTAATAACTTTTGCAGCAGTATTTTTAATTAACTGAAAGCTACATACAAGAATGATTAGAGCAGCCAGTAAATAATTAATTGTTGTAGCCAATCCTACTAGAAATACATGTATGAATTAATTTCTCACTGTCTTGCATATTTGGAAAACATCTTAATCTTCCAACATTTTTAAGATGGAAAACAAGTTTTGGATAGTTTTGTTATATGTGTGATGTGCATATTGAGTTAATTGACAACTCAGTACTGGTGGTCTTCAACAAGCTGGAACCAAGCAGCTGGTTGTTAGTGGGTTAGGCTAAAGCCCCCACAACCCTAATTTTGTATTAAATGGGGTATGTGATGGATAGATGTGTATGTGGTGTACTTTGTGGCATAAAATATTTCAGGTGTCTCTTGTTTCTTTGGAATATGCCCCAGTGGCACTATTTTTAAGTTAGAATGTTTACAAATAAATGTGTTCATACCTCTTATTGTATTAACCTTTGGGAGCCCATTCATCCATCCATCCAGTATTCAACCCGCTATAACCTAACTAAAGGATCACAGGGGTCTGCTGGAGCCAATCCCAGCCAACACAGGGCGCAAGGCAGGAAATAAACCCCGGGCAGAGTGCCAGCCCACCGCAGCCTTTGGAATTCAGCAAAACAAATTACTGGGATTCCATTTAAATGGGCAGCTTCTATTACTGCAACTAGAATGTTTCACTATAAATTATATGGGGATTGAATTTTTCAAAATATCCAAATATTTTCTAAAAATAAAAAATGTGAGAAACGATTTGCCAGGTATAGTCATATGAAAAAGTTTGGGAACCCTTCTTAATTCTTTGGATTTTTGTTTATCATTGGCTGAGCTTTCAAAGTAGCAACTTCCTTTTAATATATGACATACCTTATGGAAACAGTAGTATTTCAGCATTGACATTAAGTTTATTGGATTAACAGAAAATATGCAATATGCATCATAAAAAAATTAGACAGGTGCATACATTTGGGCACCCCAACAGAGATATGACATCAATACTTAGTTGAGCCTCGTTTTGCAAATACAGTATAACAGCCTCTAGATGCCTCCTATAGCCTTTGATGAGTGTCTGGATTCTGGATGGAGGTATTTTTGACCATTCTTTCATACAAAATCTCTCCAGTTCAGTTAAATTTGATGGCTGCCGAGCATGGACAGTCTACTTCAAATCATCCCATAGATTTTCAATGATATTCAAGTCAGGGGACTGTGAAGGCCATTCCAGAACATTGTACTTCTCCCTCTGCATAAATGCCTTTGTAGATTTCAAACTGTGTTTTGGGTCATTGTCTTGTAATATCCAGCCCCTGCATAACTTCAACTTTGTGACTGATGCTTGAACATTATTCTGAAGAATTTGTTGATATTCGGTTGAATTCATCCGACCCTCAACTTTAACAAGGGCCCCAGTCCCTGAACTAGCCACACAGCCCCACAGCATGATGGAGCCTCCGCCAAATTTGACAGTAGGTAGCAGGTGTTTATCTTGGAATGCAGTGTTCTTCTTCCGCCATGCAAAGTGCTTTTTGTTATGACCAAATAACTCAATTTTTGTCTCATCAGTCCAAAGCACTTTGTTCAAAATGAACCTGGCTTGTCTAAATGAGCATTTGCATACAAGCGACTGTTTGTGGTGTGAGTGCAGAATGGGGTTGTTTCTTATCACCCTGCGATACAGATGTTCTTTGTGCAAATTGTGCTGAATTGTAGGACGATGTACAGATACACCATCTGCAGCAAGATGTTCTTGCAAGTCTTTGGAGGTGATCTGTGGGTTGTCTGCAACCATTCTCACAATCCTGCGCATATGCCGCTCCTGTGTTTTTCTTGGCCTGCCAGACCTGCTGGGTTTAACAGCAACTGTGCCTGTGGGCTTCCATTTCCTGATCACATTCCTTACAGTTGAAACTAACAGTTTAAACCTCCGAGATAGCTTTCTGTAGCCTTCCCCTAAACAATAATACTGAACAATCTTTATTTTCAGATCTTTTGAGAGTTGCTTTGAGGATCCCATGCTGTCACTCTTCAGAGGAGAGTCAAAGGGAAGCACAACTTGCAATTCACCACCTTGTCTCATGTTCAAGGCTTAACAAGCTAATCCAACTAATTTGGTGTTGCAAGTAATCAGTATTGAGCAGTTACATGCATTCAAATCAGCAAAATTACAATGGGACCAACATTTTTGCACAGTCAGTTTTTTACATTTGATTTAATTTCATACAACTAAATACAGCTTTACTAAAAATCTTTGTTCAGAAAACACCCCAGTACTCAGATGTTCCTAGGAAATGAAAGACATACAACTGTTATTTTTTTTGATGAAAGTAAATTATTATGCAGGCTGAGAGGGGTTCCCAAACTTTTTTATATGACTGTAATTAATATAAGGTATTTTTATATATTTTTATTTTCAATAAACTTTAAATCTAACAAATTATAATATCATATGAATTTAGATACATTTTAATGGTTCTCTGTATTACTCTCACAATGTGTGGAATGCGGCCTCTCTAAAGTGTCTTTCATTTCAGTGTAAGGAGATGGATATGTTCTTTGGTGGATGGAGAGTTCTGCTACTCAATGTTATTACTTGCTGTACTGAACAACATCGCAGTAGTTTTTGTCTCCATCTAGCTCATCTCCAGCCAAAACATCTGGATCAACCAAACAAGTTTGATGAATTGACTTGTCTTCTCCTATTTATTTTGTACTGTTGTTATGTTCAAACCTTGGTTGCCTCTTATTGCTGAATTAAATAATGTTTCTTAGCCATTTGTTTTTCTAGGTAATTCTGCTGTAGAGTTACTAAAACATAACCTATTAGGGATGAAAAAAACTTAAAACCAGACTAAAACTGGTTACAGAATGACATCTGGTTCAGCATTTTGACATTTATGAGTGGACAGTACACATCCCATAAAGCAGCAGCCAATATTGATAAGAAAAGGTCAATTCCTATTTAAAGTGTACACCGAATATCTGGACTTTAGAAGCATTTATCAATCTATCCATCCATCCATCTGTTCACCTGAGGTATGAAAGCTAAATGGAAGAGGATACAATTCAAGCTAATCAGCATCTTATCTGTGAACACTTCAGACCAGTTTTTAGAAAACGGGTTCAATATTTAAGGTTGTTTCAATTTCAATTGCTACATTGGTATTATCCCCGTACAAAAAAACATCCTGTCGGTCAGGCATTTTCCACGAAGCTCTGCACACACTGAAAGACGTACCCTGACTTTCCATTGTCTTTCTTCTGTAGAAATACTGAGGAATTAAGTCTGCAAGCTGAGTTAAGATATGTACCATCTTTTGTAATGCCTTGTGCATTTTGTAGTTTGCCAGTTACAATACATGTCTTGCTTAGAACTGTTGTCTTTATATATTTAGAACTGGATTTTTTATTATATAGCATGCTTGTCTTTAAAGTGCCAGTATGCTTTATATAAAATAGAACAAATTGAAGTGATAAATCCACTGTCATGAGAAGGCCAGATAATTTAACATTTAATGCTGCTATCTGAGACTATGCAAGCAGATTTTTATTCATACTCTTGGTGGAATAATAAGGAAAATGTTTGCAGTTTTAGAAAAAATAATCCAACTAAGACATTTGTCAATACACAGGCAACTTACCACTATCCTTAAGTCACTTGCTTACATGTAGCATACTAAACATGAGAGTAACACTATACAGAGTAAGGGTCTGGACTTTCTTCAACACCGCCTTGTACAGTTGTAAAAGTAAAAGCAACTGTACTCCTGTTGCTGTAGAGGCGAGGGTTGTTTTTTTGCTTTATTTTTATTCACCCTTTTACCACCTTCATCACTTCCTACACATTTAATGATTTTATGTGTGACATCAGCTCAGGTATTGCCATCTTAAAAGGGAGCAAAGTAATATTCAGGCTGTGCCCATGTTTTTTAAATCTATTTAATAACAAGGCTTCTCCCTTAGAACAATATAGTGTTTTGTAGAAGTGTTAAAACATACAATGTAAAATTATAGTTACATATACAAAAATTCACGTGTTTAAGAGAAAAATATACTGTATCTTAACGCCCAAAACATGTTGGAAAAACAGCCTGTTAGCAGACAGACACCAGGCTTCAGATTAATGTAAAAATAATGGTAAACATCTCAATAGGATCTACTGGGTTAACTTTGGCTACATCTCATTAAATGTGACTACCTCAGGACCAACACACTATAGGTATTTAAGTGAGCGATATTTTTATTTCTAATGCACATCAGAGAGTATTTCTTACCCAATTAAAGTTTTTGCATTGAATTTAATATGAAAGGACACCAAGCAACTCATCATCCTCTTCATGACATAACATATTTTAAAGTTGTCAAACTTGCTTAACTCAGTGCTGTGTTAAGGAGGAGCCTGTGTCTATTCTGGTAGTCTTGAATGGGACACTAGACAACTGCAGGGCCTATTCACACACAAATACATACTCACCGTCATTCAAGCTACAATTGATGATTGTCTTTTAGCCTAACAATTAATGTTTTTGAGAAAGTCGGAGGAACTCCTCAAAGAGATGGGGTAGAATACGCATTCTCAATATGGGCAATGACTGGGTGTGGGATTCAAACCCAGGATGCTAGATCCATAAGGCAGTGTTAACCCCTGCATCACCTAGTATAACAGATCAAATGAAGTTACTCAGCATTATTGGTGAAAATTGATGTTAATTGTATATTTGAGGATCCCCTCTCACACACAGTGCTCCAAAATGTGACTGTTAACCGGACTATAGCTGGATTTTCTCTGTAAACCTAGCAAGAAGTCCATTATTTCTCCGTAAAATGACTTTTGACATTATATCCATGTATTCAATTAAAGACCCTACACATCTTGCTTGAATGAGAAATGCAATCATCATGTCTTCCTTTTTCATAGCAGTTTGTTTAGCTGCAGTCCCTAAACAGAAATATTCTTTATCAGCCCTACCTTCCTGCTCCGTTTCAAATGTTTGGGACACACCAAGCCAGACTTCTTTTATTGTTTTTCAGATACACATGTAGGAACACTGTCACCTGAAAATCAGGACACCAAGACAATGCTCTTCATCATCTTCATGATTGTTATTGTCATCCTACTGTTAGTCTTGGGATTCACACTCTTCCTTATATGGGATCGGAACAAAGGTGAGTTGGGTGGGAGGTTACTAATACTCCCTACACCATTTTCCGATTGTTTATTAGCTATGCTTTTGCTAGCATACTTACAGGAATCAGCAACATGCAAAGCAGAAATCATTCAGTTAAACCACAACCCTTTCCTTTCAGGCATCTCCAGCCCACACATCTTGAGCAGCAAACAGCAGGTAAGAAGTGCATTGGGTAAGTGTGTGTGTGTGCACATGTCTGTGAAGAAATTGCAGTAGTGTTTTTTTTTTAACTGAGAGTAGGGCAGAAGTGAATTGCAGATGTGTTAGTTGCCATTGCAGAAGTGCATGTACTGGCCAGAGAGTTTGTGTGTGTTTCTAATAGTGGCACAGTTGACATAGAAGAGAAGGCCTATAGATGGCTAAAGTCACAGGATTTAGCAGTGGCATGTGTTTTTAATTGGTGTCCCATTGGTTATCTCTGGTGTCTCATATCTTCAGAGACTTAGATTCAAAGCCTAGCCCAGGCATTGTATGTGGTGAGTATGCACATTCTCCCATACTTCAGATTTTCTGTCAAATCTGAAAAATATGCAGATTGGATTAATTGGCAAGTCAAAGTTGTGAATATGTGAGCCCTATAGTGACTTTGTGACCAGTGCTACTTGGATACAAACATGTTCCATGTGACTCTAAACTGAATGAGAAATGGTTGTGTAGGAATTGTCGTCAAAATAGCAGGTATTATCATCATGTGACAGAATATGATATATAATTTTGTAACAAAGCAATTGGTTAGGGAAATTCTAGTGCCAGGTGCAGCACAGTTTATGTTTTTGCACTTGTGTGTGCAAGACAACACCAGAAGAGGTAAATATCCCCTTATCACTGAACCCTTGACTAACTATCCACTTTACTTTGTGCTTCTGTTTAAGGAGAATAATGTCCATCATTCTACACCCGTCTATGCAATTGAGTATGGTGAATTAGACTTCCAGAAGTGCCCAGCTACAGAAGCCAAACAGGAAGACCACGTGGAGTATGCTACAATTAGGTTTCCAGATGAGGCAGGGGCCCAAGGCCACCAAGACAGTAAAGTTCAAAATCACATCCATCAGCATTAAGACTAAAGCCTCCAGTTTCTTTGGATGTTCTGGAAGTGGGATATTAATAGGCTGCCTATTCAAGCCAGTCCCTTTCCTAGTACAGTTTTGTGCCTTTGTCTGCCTCAAAACTCTGGTGACACATAAAGCAGGCATAAAAGACAGCAGTGAACTGTCACAAAAAGGTTAACAGGGTGGTTCTGCTGGACACTCCTTGATGTAGTGTTGGCCTTCCATGTACTCGCTTGACTATTCCTCTGTTTCTCATGTGAAAGACAATGATGTGCAAAAGGAACTAAACAGAGCAGCAATAAAACATTGCTTTGAATAATTTAGCTTCACTTAAGCACCTGCTTGCTTTATTTCACACGTTCCTGTATTTATACAGAATCTGGGAAAAAAATTTCTCTGCATACATTGTGCATTATTTAACTGTAACGTTTCATAAAAAATAGTTTAGTTCTACATTATCAACACTGCAAAATTATCTCTGCTGTGAGTGTAAATGTAGATACAAGGTAAGTCTAAACAGAAAAACATTTGCTTTATCAGGCAAGTATTACATATCAATTTTGTTTACACATACAATATATCTGTATAAATCACTTCATCTTAAGAATGTCCCTATGACAAACTATGAGATTCCCTGAAGTTAATGTAAAAACCCTAAACTGAAATGATTCATAATTAAAAATGGTGTAGGGCACAAAAACAACCCAGACTTAAATCCTTGTGATCAAACATAATATTTAATATTCTAATATGTGCAGTCTGCAGTTTCACCTTGGATCATCAATAAAGTATCTCTTTATCTTTGATTAAAAAAAATCTTAACTCAAAAATAAGAGGTACTTTGGGTATTCCGGTGTTCTTCCATTATAGGGTTGTGGGGGTACCACATCTTGCAGTGGTAGAGTTAGCATCAAGGTAGAAGACCACCTCTGATGAGACACCAAATATAAAATGGTTAAATTTACAAACACACTCATGGAGGCACAATTTAGAATCATTCATCAACCAACATGGGATACGGGAAGAAACTAGAGTATAGGCAAGAAACCTCTAATACTAATATCATGCAAAAATCAAACCTTAGTATTCTAAATTCTCATCTCATCAACTTCATTTTCATTGTTTTTTCTAATCTTATTTACTTATCTTTATATGTTTTTTATTATTAGCCAATAATCTCAGTATCTAGTTTTACTTTTAGCATCACCAATCATAACCTCCTAAAGTATAGCTTAAGCCAACAGTTTTTCAAAGCAGCTCTGCAGTCAATGTTAACAGCGAGTGAATATTAATTAAAAAAAAAAAATTCTGCAGCAAGTAAAAAATTCAGTTAGCACATTGTTCATTGAGATATAAAGATTTTTTGGTCCAAAAGTGGATGTGTTAAGTGGTGCCACCAAGTGAAACTTAATCTTCACAAAACTAACATTGGATGATGTAATGTTACGAATTACAATAACTGTTACTGTAGGTCACCACAGTAGGTTACAGCGAATGGAGTTTTATTTCCATCATGGTCACTGGAAAAGTATAGCTGATGAATTAATTAATTTAGAATAATCTATTTTATACATTTTATATTTTAGAATACATTTTTAATTTAATTACACATGGGAGAATTATGAATTTATACATTTTAGGGATGTAAATGACAATCTTTTATTGAATGATAAGAAGCATACATATCTAGGCTAAATGTTTATCAGTTACTGCTGTTAGTCACCTTAATGATAGTCTTAGTGACATCAAAAAATGCAGTGTTGTCTGAATATGAAATATGAAATTTAAAATTCAAAAGTAAAGTAACTATGCACTTCAATAGTACTGGTAGAGCAACTCATGGGCATGCTAATAACATCATGCATATTTTCTTTACCTTCTTCTTTTTATAGTCTACTGGAAAGTCATATTGAGGAGGCTACAAATCTATTACTACATACAATTTATTTAGGGCAACATTCTAATCTCAGCATAACAGATTGTAATGCTGTAGTTCAGAAGTAGTCGAAGGATTTAATCTGTATGAAAAAATGACTGAACACTCTGAGCACAGGCATATTTTGGAATACACTTCTGAAGTATTACAAAATAAATAAGATGTCCAAAATTTTATCACATGTAACATACTAGCCCTGAGAGCCAATTCCCAGGAGTGCAAATTATAGCCAGATAGTCATACAAGACAAACTAGAATTCTTCCATGCCAATGTACATAGAAGAGGAGTTTCCCTCTTGAAGGACATAAAAATAAAAAAACACTTGTGAAAATAGCTACAAATAGATGATTCAGTATTGAAATTTGCAGCACTGGTTACAAAAATGCTCCCGGCATTACTAGAAAATGCATAAACACTCATACAACACTTTATCTGTACTGTGTGTCTGGCATAATGCCCATCACATCAATACATCAAGTAGTTCATCCATGAGGCATTTGGCATTTTCTACCTGTGCTACACACTATACTCCTGTGCCATCTAAATACTAATACTTCATCTTAGTCCCCCTACCAATCAGCTTTTCAATGGAATATATTATGTTCTCATTGTGCAACATACAAAGCTTCAAAAGGAGGTGTGCTTTGTATTTGTCAGCCTAGCCACACAGGATTACATCTACTCTTAACAAAAACACCAAGAACAAAGGCAACAGTCATTTTTGTACAAATATATATTTCAAAATGGTACACATAAAATGATATAGAAATGGTAAGAGAAATGAATGGATACAGCATACACCTAAGTGTCATTGGTCAATACTGTCTTGACTTTCAATGACATCAGCTACCAGCAAGCAATGTTGTTTAGTAACAGATACCCAGTAAAAAAAGAAGCAAGGATTGACAGGTTGGATTAGACAAGTGCATATCCTACAACCTGTTAGAAAGTTCCACAGCTATTGAATCATTAACACACCTCATATTTAAGACCCAGCCTGCTGAGGTATCAGGGTCAAAATTAACCTTTGTAATTCAAAATAGTCAAGCCAGTGAGCTCTTATAGTCAGGGAGTGAATTTCTTATAGTTGTATGTACACTCAAACTGGTTGACATCAAACTTCCTCTTACACCCTGCATAATTCATGTATCGAATCTTCCCAAACACTGCTCTTTCAGACCACCCTTGATCATGAGTTCCACAGATTGACCACATACACCCTGCAAAACAAATATAAAAATGTTCAAATATAGAAAGTTTACTTGAAGGAAATATGGAAGCATCAATATTAAAAGCAGATACAGACCAACATATCCATTTGGGTCTCGTCCATCTAGCTCATATCTGTCATTCAAGTAAATGGAAATTTCTAAGGCCTCTGCTGGGGAGTGGGTCCACTCCAGTATCTTTTTTGCCCAGTACATTCTCAGGAAGCCATGCATTTTCCCTTCATGAACCATCTGCAGCTGTGATGAAAAGTAATTAACTCACAAAAAACAAATCAACTGAGATAATGATGCGACTTTACTAGGTACAAAGGTTAAAAATGAAGTACCTGTGCTGCATTCCAAAGTGGGTCATGAGTTCTGCCTTCCTCTAGTTCTGCACGTGAATACAGGTGAGTACGCTTGTCCTTGGCGTGGTCCTCGAGGGTCTTTCTGGCCCACTCAAAGGCCCCTTGCAACCAAGCAGTAATCAGTTTTGAGAATCAACTTTAACAGTAAAATACTCCTACCATAACAATACTATACTAACACCAACACGTATACCCTCCTCTCACAATTACTCATGAAATCATACTGCCAAAAACATCTTCCACAAAACAACTAATATAATGATGACAACTAGAAACCAGACAGCATTGTATCTCCTGCGTCCTGTCCTTACTCACCATCCAAGGAGTCATATCTAGGATTGTAGAAGCAGAAGTTGTCAGACAGTTCCCTCCTTACTACTGATTCCTCAATGAAGCTCTCAACAGACTCACGATATTTACTACGGAATTTCTGCACCTCAAGCACTGCACGCTGCACTGCTACCTGGCCTGAAATACAATTAAAAAACATCAAAAAGAATGAAGTACAAATCATAGAATGAGCTGTGGCTTGACAGCCTACCAAAATGAAACCAGGGTGAAAGATTGCTGAGTGCTTCTTTGTTAGGATCATTGCGGTCAGATGAATAGAGCTTGAGTCTCTCTGAAATGAATGACGCAAGAACAGCCATGCCTCCTTGAGTTCCAGGCTTAGCCCAGTCCACCTCCTTCACAGTGTGGTCTACTTCCAAAGAGGCACGTGCTTTCTCCCAGTCCACCTCCTATTTGGAAAACAAACAAGAAGTGGCATAGTTAACCATCTGGTTAACCCCGATTCCCCCAAATGTGCAGCTTACACACACTGACTGTCTCTATATAGGCAACAACAGGTAATCTCAACAACCATTTATATTCCCAGAGGTATCCAATACTTCTTGTACCCAAAAGAAATCTTCCATTGAATGCATCCACATCCTATTAATACATCACTTCTCCATGCGCACACACACACAAAGCCAGAAAAAAAGTTTATTTCCACATACAGCAAGTACCAACAAATCCACACATATTAAAAGGCAAGACAATTGTTCCATCACAAGAGTTTCACATCATCTTATTTTCCTACCTTAGTTTTGATCTTGGTGCAATGAGGATGTAGCACCACAGGGGGAAACTCTGTCAGAAACTCAGGCAGTTTATCATGAATCTTTTTGCGGATAGTCCTTGCTGCATATTCTTGCTTGTCTGAGACAACCCAGCAAGGTACAATATTATGGGCATCAACCTAGGCATATGGAGACAGACATTTGCTACCAACACCAAGACTGTAGTGCTCATTGAAAGATTCTCTGCAGCATTTTTTACACAGGCCAGACCGTCTTATTATTAGGACTTACCTGTGCAAAGGGAATACTTTCTGGCAGTCTATCTTTAACATCTTGCAGCCACTGTAGTGGGACCCGCAATGGGGAGAAGTCGGTGACAACTGCTCCAATGTGGTTTAACTTCACAAACTCTGGCAAAACATCTTTTGCATAACCAATTAACAGATGGAAGGAGATGTCCAACTCAGTACATTCCTAAGAAAGCAATTTAAGTAGAAGGTAAAAGAAACAGGTTAAGTGATGGAGAGAAGGGTACCAATCAGACAAAGCCAAAAGTATACATACAGTAATACCTTTGCCACTTCCTGTAGGCCATGTAGCATAAAGCCAAAGTGGCGAATGGTTGCCTCAAGGAAGCGTGGTACCAAACAGAAACACACATGGAGGGGTAGCTTCTGCTTAAGAGCCAGACGCTGTGCAAACAGCAATGCCCAGTTATCTGAGGACACATAAAATGTGGTCACAGCCTTGCAAACAGGAGATGACAAAAAGCAGTACAACACAAAATAGTACCTTGTACCCGCTGATCCCTGGACATCCAGTAAAGGATACCATCTGATCCATCTACAATATCCTCCGTCTTGGACAAAATCCGGACCCGTTTCTTGTTGAATTTGAACTCTGCAACTGATGAGGCAGTTTCCCTGCGGGAAATACATATGGCATCTGACAACCTTTTGCCTCCTCCAGTCACCTCAGGCAGCTTCTGCCTCTTGCATGCATAATCATCATGGTGATCATCCTCTAGGAGCTTGCTCTTTTTAGCCTTCAACTGTTTCACTGAATCTTTTGTAGAACTTTTTTTCTGCATCTCTATTATCTTTGATGTTGCACAGTATAGCGAGGCTGCAAAAGTATACAATGTTGTTGGTGACAAGGACTGAACTTTCCGGCAAGACTGCAGACAGCACCTAAATAGAAACACCAATATGAAGAAAGACACCTATAGAGCCACAGTGCATAACTGAGAGACTGAAGAAGCCAGCCACAGAGTTCTTAGGCTTTTGATAAAGCTTGTAAATCAATAACAGTTTGTCAAATAGGATTTGATTTAACATCTAAAAATGCAAAACTAAGATTTAATTCATTTCAGAAGACAGAATATCAAATTTACTTACGAAGAATGACTATTTTATTTTTAACACTAGAATTACCAGTCACTATGGAAAAACTCATAGATCCGGCCCACCTTAAATCCATTCGCACCTCTCCATCAGCGTCTTTTGTCCTGTAAATGTGCAGATAAAGACAAGCAGCAAGCATCCTGCTATTCCATCCCCCACCGCCGCAGAACGTGCGATGTAGGAAGGACGGTCCTTACGTGTGTGTGAACTGTTAACATTTGAATTTGATGATTGCATATAGCGCTGAACTGACCTCTCTGTACTATTCTTTCCTCTGCGTGTCCTGGAGTGCAAAAGAAACACCACCATACAGCAACATGAGGACTGGCAAGATCAGGGAAAAAAACACGTGGTCACTGATTACAACCACGAGATGTTATGCAAATGAATATGAATAATGTTGCATACGTGCCACAATGTTTTTTTCGAAATGTACTATACAGGTCATAAAATGAATAATTCCAAATATCATATATACCTATGTCTCTTGTTTTTTTTTTTTTTACATCATAGACTATAAGGTGCATAATTCAGCGTGAGCAGGAACACCCAATAAAACTGAATAAAAAAAAAAAATCAAGTGACGGTGAGATACGAAGAAGGCAGATTCACCAGCGTTTGTGTGTCAGCTTTTATCCCTCCAGATCAAAGAATGTGAGTGGTGTTTTGAGGCAATGGAACTGGACATCTACAGTTATTCCCAGTTTCAAATATTGTGTTCCAAATAAAGATCTATTATTTCCACTCTTAAACTCCAGAACTTCACTCCCAGATAACCAAGGCATGAGCCGAGAGAACTTTGTGCACGTTCTGCGGCAGTGGGGGGATGGAGTAGCAGGCTGCTTCTGCGGCGGTGGGGGGATGGAATAGCAGGCTGCTTGCTGCTTGTCGTTATCAGCAAATTTACAGAACAAAAGACACGGATGGAGAGGTGCAATGGGATTTAAGGTGGGCCTGATCTACAAGTTTTTTTGTAGGCTCTGGTAATTCTAGTGTTAACTGCAACTTCTAGTGTTAACTGCGGGCACTACGTTAAGCAGACTTAAATGAGGTGTTCTTGCATGTTACTGTACTTGTAGTATATTGCATTATGCTGCGATATAATCTCTTACGTGCAAAAACTGCTTTATGGAAGGCACCCAATTGAATGCCACAGAATTCCTGAACATAAATAACAAACATTGCTCTAACTCAGTTAAAGTATCCAGTGTTTACCACAGAAGATAAAGAAATTCACTCCACACATTACACCATCACTAACATTCTACACTGTTGTATGATATGAGTGCCTGAGGCTTTTGCAATATTTTGTTCTAATCCACAGAGCAAATCAGTGGAATCCATGATTCACTTGACAAGGAAATAATGCATTCCAAATTCACCAGCGAGTTTTTTTCCCTTAGTCCGATGCAACCACAAATTTTTGGAATATGTCTGACTCTAACACATTTATATATAATGTATAATGAGTTGTGGTGACAAATACTGTGTTAGCACTTTTGTTGTACTGAACTATTTGCTGACTATCAATAGCCATCTGTGTAATTGGCGATAGGTCAATGCTGCCACTGATACACTCATTCTAATGCTTGTGTTGTCCTCTATTATGCTGTGGGTAATGGTACTTAAAACATTTGCCTTGCACACGCTCTCCTCAACTACATATATGCATGATTTGTGGGCACCTGCCTACTGGCTTTAAATATCACCTGTCTGCACTTATATGTTCACACATAGCTAGGTGACTCAGTAATTTTGCAAAATTGACAACAAACATATAAGCAGTTCCACATAAAAACGTAGGATGGAATACTATAAGCTGATTAAAAACATTCGATGAAATCAGTGTCACAGGTATTTTTATTTCTATGCAAAAGAAAATACCTTGATGACCAGCAATTGTCAATGCTTGTGTTTGCAGTGGGGGGACACAGTCAGGTAGTTCTAGGATATGTAGGACAAAGATGGGGTCAAGCAAGGCACCAGCAACACAAGCCAACACACCAAATCAATGTTTGGCAGAAGGTTGTCACTGTGTAATGGGTATATGAAAAATCGCTAAAGACAGGTAGAGCCTCATAAAAAATGCAAAGGAAACATGTATCCGGAAAGAAAATGCCATGTTTGCCAATGATGCTAGAAGGCAAACATCTGAGTACTGAATATAGCTGCCTAAAAACGGCCTTCAAAGCTTGCAAATGGCCGAGGGCTTCACCGATATTGGGGGTATTATAAGAAGCTCTAGCCTGGTATTCCTGTAGCAAACAGAATTGGACCAGGACCCTGGAAGGTGACTCCTTGAAGGCATTTAAACCAACATCAGGCACAGAAAACAGGCAAGCTTGGTGTTGGAACAATTAGGCTTAGGCCATTTTCCCTGGCATTTGAGCCCTTACCAAAGACAAAAAAGAAAAAGAGACATAAGGTGAGAAGAGGAACTAAAGTAAGAGCTATTCTGGATAAGAATGTGTCGGAGTCACCCTAGATGACAGATATGAATGGTATTTGAGCTGTACAGGAAGGCCTACCATATTGTTTTTGTTTTCTTTTGTTCATTTTTGCAAATACATGGATAAATTGGTTTGTAACCTTTCAGCTTATTAGAAAGATATTATATGCCTCCTGAAAAGTGATTAAATAAAAAGCAATCATCCAGTATCTACCTATGTGCCTGTAATATGTCAATGCGTAAAGCAAAGCAAGCATGAATAAAGTATTGTTCACGACTATCAAGACACTCTGGAGCAAAACATACTGCCCAGAGTCAGAAATATATATATACTAATACTATACTAATCTATACTAATAAAAGGCAAAGCCCTCCCTCCCTCCCTCACTCATTCATCACTAATTCTCCAACTTCCCGTGTAGGTAGAAGGCTGAAATTTGGCAGGCTCATTCCTTACAGCTTACTTACAAAAGTTGGGCAGGTTTCATTTCGAAATTCTATGCCTAATGGTCATAACTGGAAGGTATTTTTCTCCATTAACTGTAATAGAAGTGAGCTGGAAAGACGTGCGGGGCGGAGTTTCGTGTGACATCATCACGCCTCCCACGTAATCACGTGAACTGACTGTCAACGCAGTGCGTAGAAAACCAGGAAGACCTCCAAAAAGCGCTTAAGAAAACATGCATTATATAATTGAGAAGGCAGCGAAACAATAAGAAGCGAGCGAGTGACATATACTACCATATTCATGAGTGCTGCTACCTCGGAAAGAAAGCAAGGTGTAAACCTAAACTTTAAATTAAGTTCATAGACAGGCTACCGCTGGCGTTTCACATGCCCACAGGTAATGCGGGATACAAGTTTAATGAGAGGAAGCAGGATATAAACGAGAGTTTTGATCACTTTGTAACTAAGTTAAAATTGTAGGTGAAGGGGTGTGCTTATGCAAATTCCGAGACTGTGTTTGTGGGGATTGACAGTTAAGGCGGGTGGGGAGTCACGTCATCATCTCCCTCCCATTCATCTCATTTCGCTCTGAGCTGAGCTCCGCGGCTAACGCCGTCTTCTGAAGCAACTTCGTCACACTGCCACCAAATACTCACAGAAAAATCCACAAGTTAATACACACTGTCTCTAGAGTTTCTACACACTGAATCCTCCAGGCACTACTTACAAAAGGTCACATTGACAATCGTGTTACGTTATTTTTAAAATCTTTCCTTTTCTTAGCACAAGCACAGCTGAGAAGCTTCATGCATGTGCTCCATAACGCTTAAAAATAATGCATTTAATCACACTTTGCATTACAAGCAAAGGGAGCTTTTGTCAATGCATGATTTCCTGGTACACCGATTACATTGATCAGCGCATCCCGATTCATTTTACCCTCGCACCACCTTAGTTTGAGAAGTATGAAAAATATGAGGTTAACACAGAAAAACAGATCACCAATTCAAGCTTTATGAATAATCAATTCGCCATCAATAATTGTTTTGGTAAAGCCATCCTCCTTCCATTTTATAATTTTTCCGCCACTAGCCATGATTAAATGAATGGTAAAAAAGTAAGAGCAAAGCGAGGGTGACTTATTTAGGCAGGCATATATATGACAGCAACACTCATGACAATGTCAATCATGTTACGTTATTATTAAAATGTTTCCTTTTCTTTTCATTACTTCTTTAACACACTACTTCTCCGCTGCGGGCGGGTATTTTGCTATATATATATATATATGAATGACCTCCAAAGAGCTGAGACTTTTGATATCATGAACGTGTCTGCAAAACTGGGGTCTCCTGCCCAGCAAAGTCGAGCAGCCAGCACGCGTGCATAGCTGTGCCGGCCTTTGAGACGCTGACTACGCTTCTGCCTTAAGTCAAAGTGAGCACTTTTAATTTTTTCATCCTCCCCTGCGCTATAGCCCAGACAAGTGCAAACACGGACCCCTTTTCTACACCACGGCAAAATAATATTAAGGCGATTCACACTTTCTTTTGCACGTATACGATTATGAGGTCCTCAGCTCGGATTATGAAGACACGCACAGGAGTGGAGGACTGACAGTGCCATCACAGCCGATTAATGGCGGGACGTCTCACCAGTCTACACAAGACCCACCGCAAATGTCCCCAAAAGGCGATCATAACGTCAGCGAACACATCTCTCTATACTATATAAAAGAAAAAGGCAACTTTCCTTTCTTTACACCTTTTTCCTTTTATCCCAAACCAAAGCCTTTCTCTCTTAACACTGCAGAGGACACAAAACTAATTTTCTTTAAATGCCGTTAAGGCACATTACCAGAGGCACAAATTTGAACGTTCACATAGAAAATGTAATTTCAATGTACCTGTACTTCTTAAAACGTTAATGTTTTACTGTTTAATAACTTAGACTATAATTTATTATTTTTCCCTTGCACTCAGTGACCAAACCTATACACACATATAGACACATACAAACATACACACAAGTATGAGACCCATTGTGCGCAGAAATCCGTGAACCAGCGAAAAACCCGTGATATATATTTAGATACGCTTACATTTAAAATCCGCGATGGAGTGAAGCGAAAGTGAGTCGATATAGCGAGGGATCACTGTATACGTATGTATGTGTGTGTGTATATATATATATATATATATATGTATATACAGTGATCCCTCACTATATCACGCTTCGACTTTCGGCTTCACTCTATCGCATTTTTTCTCATACACGCTTACGTCACTACGCATGCGCTTTCTGAGAATTTTATCTAAGCCCTACGATGGCTCCTAAACGTGCTGCTTTTTCTAAGCCTTCTGAGAATAAAACTAATTGCCGGAGGAAGATGCTTACTATCCAGAAGAAGGTGAAACTCTTGTATATGATTAAAGATGGCAATACCCTACAAAAGCCTCCTCACCAGTGGCGGCTGGCCAATAGAGGGCGCTAGGGCGCCGCCCTCCCTGAACCACACACACAAAATAATAATTATATAAATTATTTAAATGTATAATTATATGATGTGATATATTAGAAAATCTTCTGTAAAAATAAATGTTTTCACCATCACCATATAACTTCTCTGCCTGTCAGCACGCCTCAATTTCAGCTGAGGGGCGATCGAGATATCGCCCAAAGGAGGCGGTCTTTGTAGAATTTAGTCAAATGCTGATTCAAGATATAAATATATTCAAGATGTGACATAAAATTTAGCCAATCAGCGTCCTCAAATCTTAACTGAAATGGGCGATTTTTCTGTCGCCCCAAGCAGCTAAAATCAAGAATGGTCTGTAGTGGCAATTTTCAATTAACATTACGTGACAATGGTGGACTCAGGTGTTGTTAATTCGACACGAACCCAACTCTGTTCAATCTCTACCCAATATCCGTTTGAGAAGAGAACTTTGGCAGAAAAACTGAAGGTAAAGGAGCTGGGTCCAGATCAGCCTAACCTCTTAATCAGACAGCAGATAAGCGAAAAAGGGAAGAAGTACACGCCGGCTACTCTTCCAGTTGGTACACCAAAAGGCCTGGCTATGTGGATGCGCTTTCTGCTAATGCCTTATTTTGTTTCCCGTGCTTGTTGTTTAAAGCAACTGGGACAGATCCTGCTTGGACAGTTACGGAGTGAGAGATATGAAGCACCTGTCCGAGAAAGTAAGAAAACATGAGAACACCAGGACACACATGGATAATTCCGTCAAACTAGCCATTTTGGGAAGAGTAAACATCGCTACTCAGTTAGGCGACGGTCACAGGATTGCGATAAGAAAACACAACGAGGAGGTAGATAAAAATCGTATATTTTATCCAAGATAATTGATTGTGTTAAATTTTGTGGGGCTTTTGAGTTGGCCTTGCGTGGGCGATGAGACCCTGGCATTTTTAAGGGTTTAGTGGATTTTGTTGCCTCGCTAGACAGTGTGCTAGACAGTGTGTTCCTGTACAAATAAGTAAAAAAAAAAGATGCAGTTTTTTTTTCCCACCACAGTTATTTTCCTGTACATGGTTGTCCTCACATTTGTCGTGTGTGTGTGTGTATATATATATATATATATATATATATATATATATATATATATATATATATATATATATATATATATATATATATATATACTGAAATAATTGATCAGACATGATTTAATAATGTTCTTTAACTTTGTCTGCATTGCAATAAATCATATTGCTTTGATTTGTGAAGAATTGTTTGAGAAATTGTTTGCTGTACCACAGCCCCACCTCAAAACATTTTCACCAGCCGCCACTGCTCCTCACGCATGTGAAAAGACAGCGCCAGCAACTGCCTATCAAGATTTTCTTCAGCCGCGCACCCAGACACCCACTGCCTACTCCTAGTACTTCTTTAGCGGAAGAAGACAACAACGCACCTGCTGAAGACACTGCACCACCTCTGAAGACTCTCCTACTGAGAGATGCCTTCATAGGTTAGTGGTTGTGTGCAATTAAATGTACAGTACAATAATCTACTATAGAAAAGCGTTCGGGATTGTCCTTCCGTCCCATGAGTGCAAAGCGTAGTGGTATTCCGCTTATTACAGACTTACTACTTGCGGCTTGAGGTACGAAGCGACGCAATGTGAGCAGAGTTCTGATGCTCTCATCGTTCCCTTGCTTTTGTGCGCGATGCGCTGGAAAAATAGAAAAAATTATGTCTCTGGAAATAATTAATGTTGATGGAGTACAAATGCCTCACGCGTAGTAAATATCAGGGAGATGGTGCTTGCTTATTCTCATCTATAGCTTATTTAGTGCATGAAACTCCGTCTTTAGCGGTACAGATTCGGGCTGACACGACTTTGGACAGGCACTTGAGGGGATAAAAAAAAAAAAAAGATGTTATGAATGGACACTTTGATGCTCTCATTTTCTACACTTACATGCCTGATGTACACATGGAGTGCACAATAATTGAAGATAAAAGTCGGTCGCCTTAAAAGGCGAGTGCGCCTAGTAATATGATATTTGTAACGTCTAATATGTCTTATTTTCTCTTATTTTGTCTAATATATTGAGTAATACGAGTGTAATGGTGACTAAAGGGTGTTGTTTCATGTATAGAGGGCTCTAATAATGTTAAAAAACGTATTTAGAAGGTCGTAAACAGGTTTTCTATACTCTAACTGCGAAAATATTTGATTTATAAATAAAGAATCCTACTTCGCGAAAATTCATTTATCACGGTAGAGTCTGGAACGGATTAACCACAATAAACGAGGGTTCACTGTATATATATATATATATATATATATCTTTCTCGATATGTATATATATATATGTGTAAATATATGTATATATATGTAAATATGTGTCTGTGTGTGTGTGTGTGTATATATATATATATATATATATATATATATATATATATATATATATATATGTGGATGTGTATATGTGTATATATATGTATACTGTATATGTAGATGTGTGTGTGTATATATATATATATATATATATATATATATATATATACATACACACACACACACACACACATGACAGCAACACTCATAACAGTGACAAAACAATTACATTGACAATCATGTTACATTATTTTTAAAATGTTTTCTTTTCTTGTTCAGAATTTCTTTAACACATTACTTCTCCACTGCGAAGTACGGGTATTTTGCTAATATATATATAACTGTTCAAAAAAATTAAAGGAACACTTTGAAAACACATCAGATCTCAATGGGAAAAAGAAATCCTCCTGGATATCTATACTGATATAGACTGAGTAATGTGTTTAGGAATGAAAGGATGCCACATCGTTTAAAGGAAATGAAAATGATCAACCTACAGAGCCCTGAATTCGATGACGCCCCAAAAATCAGAGTGAAAAAATTATGTGGCAGGCTAGTCCATTTTGCCAAAATTGAATTGCAGCAACTCAAAATTGTACGCAGCATTTTGTATGGCCCCTGTGTTCTTGTATACATGCCTGACAACATCGGTGCATGCTTCTAATGAGATGACAGATGGTGTTGTGGGGGATCTCCTCCCAGATCTGGACCAGGGCATCACTGAGCTCCTGGACAGTCTGAGGTGCAACCTGGTGACATTGGATGGACCAAAACATAATGTCCCAGAGGTGTTCTATTGGATTTAGGTCAGGAAAGTGTGGTGGCCAGTCAATGGTATCAATTCCTTCATCCTCCAGGAACTGCCTGCATACTCTCACCACATGAGGCCAGGAATTGTTGTGCACCAGGAGCCACTGTACCAGCATAGGGTCTGACAATGGGTCCATGGATTTCATCCTGATACCTAATGGCAGCCAAGGTGCCTTTGTCAAGCCTGTAGCGGTCTGTGTGACCCTCCATGGATATGCCTCAACAGACAATCATTAACCCACCACCAAACTGCTCATGCTGAATGATGTTACAGGCAGCATAATGTTCTCCATGGCTTCTCCAGACCCTTTCACTTCTGTCACGTGCTCAGGGTGAACCTGCTCTCATCTGTAAAAAGCACAGGGCACCAGTGGTGCATCTGCCAATTCTGGTATTCTATGGTGAAGGCCAATCGAGCTGCATGCTGCTGGGCAGTGAGCTCAGGGCCTATTAGAGGACATGGTGCCCTTGGGTCACCCTCATGAAGTCTTTCTGGTTGTTTGGTCAGAGACATTCACACCAGTGGCCTGCTGGAGGTCATTTTGTAGGGCTCTGGCAGTGCTCATCCTGTTCCTCCTTGCCCAAAGGAGCAGATACTGGTCCTGCTGATGGGTTATGGACCTTCTATGGCCCTCTCCAGCTCTCCTAGAGTAACTGCTTGTCTCCTAGAATCTCCTCCATGCCCTTGAGACTGTGCAGGGAGACACAGCAAACCTTATGGCAATGACACGTATTGATGTGCCATCCTGGAGAAGTTGGACTACCTGTGCAACCTCTGTAGGGTCCAGGTATCGCCTCATGCTACCAGTAGTGACACTGACTGTAGCCAAATGCAAAACTAGTGAAGAAACAGTCAGAAAAGATGAGGAGGGAAAAATATCAGTGGCCTCCACCTGTTAAACCATTCCTGTTTTGGGGGTCATCTCATTGTTGCCCCTCTAGTGTATCTGTTGTTAATTTCATTAACACCACAGCAGCTGAAACTGATTAACAACCCCCTCTGCTACTTAACTGACCAAATTAATAGAGAGAGAGAGAGATACACACACACACACACACACACACACACACACACAGTGATCCCTCGCTATATCGCGCTTCGACTTTCGTGGCTTCACTCCATCGCTCATCACTTGTCCAATACAGTCCCCACAGTGATGCATGGCGATGGCAGCATCATGCTGTGGGGGTGTTTTTCAGCTGCAGGGACAGGACGACTGGTTGCAATCGAGGGAAAGATGAATGCGGCCAAGTACCGGGATATCCTGGACAAAAACCTTCTCCAGAGTGCTAAGGACCTCAGACTGGGCCGAAGGTTTACCTTCCAACAACACAATGACCCTAAGCACACAGCTAAAATAATGAAGGAGTGGCTTCACAACAACTCTGTGACTGTTCTTGAATGGCCCAGCCAGAGCCCTGACTTAAACCCAATTGAGCATCTCTGGAGAGACCTAAAAATGGCTGTCCACCAACGCGTTTACCATCCAACCTGACAAAACTGGAGAGGATCTGCAAGGAGGAATGGCAGAGGATCCCCAAATCCAGGTGTGAAAAACTTGTTGCATCTTTCCCAAGAAGACTCATGGCTGTATTAGCTCAAAAGAGTGCTTCTACTAAATACTGAGCAAAGGGTCTGAATACTTAGGACCATGTGATATTTCAGTTTTTCTTTTTTAATAAATCTGCAACAATTTCAGAAATTCTTTTTTTTGTCTGTCAATATGGGGTGCTGTGTGTACATTAATGAGGAAAAAAATTAATTTAAATGATTTTAGCAAATGGCTGCAATATAACAAAGAGTGAAAAATTGAAGGAGGTCTGAATACTTTCCATACCCACTGTATGTATATCTATCTCTCTCTCTCTCTATCTTATATATATATATATATATATATATATATATATAGTAATCCTCCTCGATCGGGGTTGCGTTCCAGACCCCCGCATAGGTGAAAATCGAAGTAGAAACCATATGTTTGTGTGGTTATTTTTATATATTTTAAGCCCTTATAAACTCTCCCACACTGTTTATAAATATTCTCCGCAGAGTTATACAGCATAATCCCTTTGTATTCTCTTAGATATTAGGTAAGATTCATTGAAATTATGTATATAAACACACTGTTTATATACAGTAAAACCTAAATATTATTTTAAAGATATTGAGTGTCTCCGATATCACATGTTACAGCCATTACGATAGACAGGCCACCAGCAATAAATACGTACAATGCAAGAAAAATAGTATACAGTAAATGTGTGTACAGTGACACTAAACGTATGTACATTTACTAAGTACTGTAAGTAGAAAATTAATTATGGTTACTCACCAACAATGACACGATGACTTGTCCGATAACAATGAGTTTAATTTTACTGCACAACAAAGGAGAGCGTTACAGCCTTTAAAGGTGCCACTTCAGGCGACTGTGTAGCACCGCCGTTGTTCTTCTTCAATCCAAATCCCTAAAGCAGATTCCATCCAGACTACTGCCTTATTACATCCACTTACAACTCGTTTTGCACCCTGGTTAAAAGGACACTGCGGCCGTAGATCTTATATTCCTTTCCTACTTTTTAAATAAAAAGAATTGTAGCCTTCAACAAATCCAAAACGTTTACCTTTTCGGCAATCGTTAACATCTTCCGTTTGCGCTTGGGCACGGCCCCTGAAGCAGTAGCTGATCGTTTTGGAGCTTTAATGAAGGGCTTGACTATGCACAAAGATAAACACAAAAGAGCACAACTCTTTACACAGCGAAACACGTTGATGCTGAATGAGCGAGACGAGACTTCCTGGTTAACACCACATTCAGCACACAGGAACTTAACTGCGTGCTCTGATTGGTTAGCTTCTCAGTCATCTGCCAATAGCGTCCCTTGTATGAAATCAACTGGGCAAACCAACTGAGGAAGCATGTACAGGAAGTAAAAAGACACATTGTCCAGAACCCGCGAAGCAGCGAAAAATCCGCGTTATATATTTAATTATGCTTTCATATAAAATCCAAAAGTCGTGATATAGCAAGGATTACTGTATATATATATATATATATATATATATATATATATATATCTATATCTATATATCTATATCTCTATATATATATATATATCTATATATCTATATATATATCTATATATATCTATATACACACACACACACATATATATTGAATTTATTGAACTTTAATCTGATGTTGTTAGATTTTCAGATTCTCATTACGTTTTTAAATTATAAGATAAAAAATATCAAGAACTCCCATCCCTCAAGACCAGATTTTGTGCCAAGAGATATAACCATGCCCAGGGATAGAAATGAAAGACAAAGAGTAAGACAGCTGCTGTACAGGCTTTTAAATGTTCGAAGCGCCACGCTAGATGCTGAACACGCAGCACGGCAGCAAGCCAGCAGCTGATCGAACAAATAGGAGGGGAAAAAAAAAAACTGTATTTGTTTCCCATTGTATTATCATTTAGGAGGGGGTTTCAGAGGTTTAACTTAAAATATCTGTAAAGATATTTAGCCACATTGTTTCATTGAAAACAACTGACAAGAAACCTACTGCATGTGTTAGAGCCACCAACATACATACATTTGATGGAAATGACTGTCCTGAAACTTTATGAAGATGTGAAAGGCACGATTGTCATTTCACTTAAGTCAGCTAAGAGAGTAGCTCTAATTTGCGATAGTTGGGCATCCAGATCGATTGATTCATACATGAAAATTACACCTATTCCTTTTTCTCAAAATCCGTTGATCATGTGGGGTGTGCTTGCTGAGGAGTATCCCCTTTTGACCGACCAGGCAAAGCGATATCTCTGCATTACTACAAAAAGCATTCCAGCTGCTAATGACATTATTATAGCAAAAAAAGAGTTGCCTCATACCAAAAGCAACAGAAAAATTAGGCAGTTCTCAAGAACTAAAAAAGTATAATTATTTACCTCTATTCTCTTAACATTGAAAATCAGTAACATGACTAAGTTAACGTAAAAGTTCAAGACTTACCTCTGGGCCTTTGTACAATATTGATGTATGGGTTATACTTCTGTTTTCACTTTTCAATAACCCATATGGATACAAATAACAATGGGTTTTATTATAATGCAAATAAGATTGGAAACCGTGATCACTGATTGTAATTGGCTTTTATGGCATTTGAAGAGCTAGTAATTAAAAACAGAAGTGAAATGCATTAGGTCACTGTTAATTTTCTATTAAACAATGTACATTGTTGTGTATTACATGTATAGGTCACAGAAATTAATATAAAATGCAAACACATGACCCCAGTGCAAAACCTTGACATCATACAGTACTGAATCGATATTGAATAGACGTCAAATAGAATTGGGACCTTGAGAAACAGAATTGTATTGAATTTGGAAATATGTGACAATAACCAGGCCTATTAGCTATCTTTTTACTGTAGTTTATTTTGTAAATGGCTCTTATATGCCTGCCTACCTTACCAATACCAGTTCTAATATGTGTTCTCACTTTTCTCTTGAATCTATTTTTATATAAATGTAACCATTTTATCTTTTCTGAATTAATGTCTGAACTTTTGCAAGGACTTCCCAGTGCTGGGTTATCTCTCTGCAATTTTATTTGGCTATACACAAATTTTCCAGCTCCTTCTTATTTGTATACTTCAGTGTTTATGTACTTGCATTCTATTTCTGCCTTTGACAACTAAAAAGAAAATAATACTCTATTAAGATTACGTAAGTGAATCAGTATATATCTACACACTGATTTATTCATTCAAGCACAAGCCTATTGTCTGTACTGTACTGACGGAACTTACCCATTGGCTCTTTCTCTCCATTTTACAGTGTGCTGCAGTGCTGTTTATCACATTTTGAGCACAGAACTCTCCTTACACAAAAATGCTAATTATATAAAAATATGTAATACATCAACTGCAAAAAAAGATATTACAGCAAGAAATGAAAGTATAAACAAACTGGATGTCTGTGACATATCCCTCTCTTTTACATCTTCATAAATCTGTACGTCATCTGGTAGGTTTTTATGACGTCTTTTTTGTCTAGGGCAATGCAACGGCTAATCAGTTGGTGAAGTTATCTCACAGTTCCAGGAGAATGGATTTAAATCCCAATCTAGTTGCAGTCTACATAATTTTTCTTTCTTTCTCAAACAATAGGAGTCTAACTGACTATTTTAAAATGGTCCTGTTTAAGTATATGCTTTATGATGGACAGTAGTCCTGTCCAGGATTTAATCTCGCCTTGTGCCAGATGCTGCCCAAAGAAGCTGCTGTATCACATGAATGGGTTTATAAATAGATGGACTTTCAAGCGGTAACAAGCCACATTATTAAATACCAAGTTTCATTATCTGTTAGGCCTGGCTACTAATTACGAAACTGGATAGAACGAAAACCTGCAGCCACTGGTCTGTATTCAGGTCTGTAATGGTTAACTTCTGCTCTGAGGAATCCAATTCAATTTTGATTCCCAATCCTATACCCTTGCGTTTGTACGTTTTTCTCATACCTATATATATATATATATATATATATATATATATATATATATATATATATATATATTTCATTTTACCGTGGCTTCCTCCAACATCTCATACACGTGACGTTAACGCTGAAAAGGTTTTTGTGTGAATGTGTACGTTAAACAGGAACTCGTATAATGATTTAGTCTTCCAATCAGCCTCTACATTGAAATACACACAAACATCTTCTGTAACTTGCCGGTGTTCTAACGAAACATCCTACCCATCGAAATGATCTACTCACTCATACTACGCATGCGCGGACCAAAATTACGCAACTTAGCCTTACTACATTAATGCATTTATTACAGTTTACTGCATAGGTATTTATTGTCAACATTTTATAAGTTGTATATTTTGCATGTGTGACTTTTAATCTTGTACAGGCCATTGTATCCATGCACGAGTAATGACCGTCTTGTGAAATCTTTGCATCAGGCTGTGTCTCTTTCGGGCATTAAATGATGCATATATAATAAATTGAGAAATGTTAACATTTCCATAAATTGATAGACGACTTCTAAATACAACATGTTAAATGATGACATGGTATAACGTTATAAGTTTAATATTACGACTTACAATAAACTACGGCAGGGTACTTCCGACAAAGTAGGACAAATCGTCAGAACACCGGAACGATGTGCCTTCAGTATAACGAACATTTACAACCTCTTAAAGTGCACACCTTCCCTTTAACTTTCCTATTTGCACATCAACTATTACCTACAGAAAATCAGAACCCGAACCAACCTGAATGTGGTATTGTTACTCATCGGTAGCCACCTTGCTTCTTCCTTGTTTTGAGTTTTGTAACAAGCAAAACACGCGCGGTAAAGCCAGCCCATTGGTTAATACGAAGCGATTTGATTGGGCAATTGCGAAGGCGTGGAGTATTGGTTGTATAACATAAGGGGCGGGATAACAGCGAGAGAGTATTTGTGGGTAAAGAAGCGCTACCAGATTGTTAAGGGAGCTGATCTTCTCCGAGGCTCCAAATTCAGTGGAAGCAGGCTGAAATATAAAGCATTAAACTTTTTTAGCTTGCTTATTTCTTACGCAACATTTATCCAATATACTGGATGCCAAATGTAAAATATTATTACTATGTACAACCATTTGCTAAAACATTTCTTATTGCCAAGATCTGCACCAAATAATTAACTTAAAGTTGTAAAATTTATCGGGCGGTTGAAATAGATTAATGTTTCCTTTCAACAAGTAACTAATTTTAGTTTTTATAAATTTTTCCACATCGACTGCTGTATGAATTTAATGAGTGGTTCCGCATCTGTAAATCTGAGTCTTGTAAAGGCTTCATTCTGTTCTAGTTCTTCTCAGTAATATGTTATGGCAAAGCGCATTTTTTTCCTGAGTGCCTTCTTTTTCCCATTTTCTTTAACGAATAAAAAGGTATGCAAACACCTTAGGCTAGCAATATGAAAATGAATTGTTGCTTTATTTACTGGCTGCTTGGAAGGGAAAATTCTTTCATTGGAGCTTATTGCACGATTTCCTTACAAGCTGATCTTTCTTATTAATTTAAAGTTCTGTTGTCCCTTAAGGATGAAATTAGAGGGGTAAATTTTCATTATATTAGAATGGGGATATGAATATATCTACATTTAGACCTACTATATTCATTTCCCTGTTAAGCTGTAATGTGTTAGAAAGTAATGTTTATAAAGTTGAGCATTCAAGATCTGGGAGGAAATGTGAGAGGAAGCAAGGTTATTGCTTTGATTTGGCCCTGCCACGTGCTAGCAAAAAAAGGCAAATACAGTACCGGGCACTACAGCAAGAGATCAAGAAAGAATTTGAAAGATCAAAATAAACAGAAAACAATTTTTGAATACTACGTCATCATTAAAACAGTAAAAGAGAAATTAGATTCACACGGGGAAATAATCGAAATTGAGATGGTATTAAACTAAATAGCATACAATATATTTAAAGGAAGAAGTAAAATGGCTCATGCAGAAATAAAACCACGTTCTGTGTTCATTGAGTTTGAAATTGACATGCTTCATATGACAAATGATTCCTGCCAAAATTAAAAACAGGCCACCGTGTTAACTACGTTGAAATGAAATACATATACAAGCGCGGCATTTGATTTTGTCACAGTTTATCGATCGATTACTTTTCACAACGAGACTCAGTTTTATTGTCAGTCTTAAATGGAGCAAAATAAACGTACTGCATTTAAATTCATGTTCATAGATTGCATGTCACAACTAAAAGAAAAACTGACGTATTACAATTTACTCAGCTGCAGTTCCGTGTCTATTTACAAGTACAGTTTAATATTTTTGGTTCGAACCCCACTTTAATCGTGCCATATCTAGAAACCGTGAAAGGGAGGGGCAAGCGGCAACAGTTGAAGGAAGATGCGTTCCATTTGTAACGTTTCTGTATTCAGAGTTTAGTTACTGGTAGTATGAACTGTGGAGTGATTAACTGAAATGGCAAAAATTATGTTTTAGGTCTCGCTGAAAAATGTACTGTTATGTTAAGTTTACTAGAGTTGTTTTATTGTTATACCTTTTAAAGTAGCGTTTCATTCAAGTGGTCTCGTTCATGAAACGTGAACATAACGAATTTTCTCGCAAAGACTTCGTAGAGGAAAAAATCCGGTATTTATCAATGTTTTAGTAAGGCTCCTCTGTTCCTAAAAAAGAACGGAGCTTACACATGCTCAGAACCAGACGTAATACGTGTGTTAATAATAAAAACCGTTATATATGAATGCCATTTGCACAAAACACATTTTAAACTAACACAATATCTTATAAAGATGCGAATTATATCAAATCATTCAACGAATTCTGTCAAATTAGCTACTAGTTTGATGATTATTCAACAACACAGGTGTCTTGCTTTGTTTCTCAGTAAACATATATCACACAGTTCTGTACCTAATGAATGTATTTTCAAGGGCGTCGATTTGAACCTAATTTGATTTGAACCTAACAATGACTGATCTCGCACTACTGCATGATTTGTCCCTTGGCGCACTGAGGAGAGAGCGCAGATTCCGAGATCGTGCTGATGTGTTGGCAGAGTGATACATGGTTAATTAGTCGTTTTGGACTACCCAGACCCATTCCGGTGCACTTATGCATGCACTATGGTGGATCCTATTTGGAAAAGAGCAACAACAAGAAGCCGTGCCATACTTGTGCATCTTTTGGCCCTGTCGACACTTGGCTTTTTGGCTACAGGACATTTCCGCGAGAGATTGCAGACAGCTCTGGGATTTCTCAGCCATCTATTAGCTGCATACTGCTTAAGAGTATTTAACGGCATATTAATACTAATGCGTGATAATAGCCAGTTCTCACAAGGTATGGAAAGGCAAGAGTTAGTCGAGGGTCTTACGAGCTGGCCAACTTACCAAGGGCTATTGGTGTAATAGACTGCACATTGTACGCATCAAAGCTCCATCCAATGATGTGTTTGCACAGATGAATAGAAAACATTTCCATTCCATCAACTTCTGGCTTATATGTGGTGCTCAACGTTGTTGAGTTTTATTGTGCATTCTGATCCGTTTGCACGCGTCTGGAACAAGTAGCTGTGCAAGTAGCTGGCTTCTCGGTGAGAGTAAAGGTTTCTCCAAGATCAAATTGTATTTATTTGAGAGGTATAAAGAAGCTAACTGGTTATATCCATGGCGAACATGGGTTTCGGATTGAAGACATTATGACGCCTCTAAACAACCTACAGACGCAACATTAATGGGTTTATAATGATGCACACGCTACTGTGCGGGCTGTTATTGAGCTCACAAATGGAATTTTCAAGACACAATGGCTTGGATACAAAGGGTGGCATTCTTTTATATTTACCTGAAAAAATGTTCAGAATAATATTAGCTTGCTGTGTTTAGTAATGAAGGAGGGATGTTCACTGCCTAATATACTGAATGAACCTGACCCACGCCCAATGCTTGCGGGGCTGCAGCTGGTGAAAACCACAGTGCAGCAGTCACCAAATAATACAACGACTCTAAGGTAAAGCAATCGTATTGTATTAAATATGCTGAAAACACAAATTAACCGAGAACGTAAATCACTTAGTATTTGGCAACATTTTGTAACACTTTGCATAATTCACTCGGACTATTTCCTATTTCTTTCAAGCTGGTTTGTATGTCTTTCAGAGTGCAGTGCATTCTTCCGACTGCTTGGTTAAGTTGCTTTTGATTCTTGATAACTTCTGTGAAAACTGGACCCCTTCTCTGGCATGCAAGTTCTTGAGCAAGTGGAGCTCTCGACATCTCATATGAAGTCTCCACAATCCAAGCGGAATTAACCGTTCATAAACGCATTAGGGAATAAATTAATGTTTCAGGTTATTAATATTGTAAAATGAAAAAAGTCACTTACAGTTCACATCTGATGTCCACTCCGTAGTCCGAGACATGTCGCTGTCTCCTTCGGCAATAATTCCCACAAAAGATGTACGGATGGATGCAAAGCGCTCATTTGAAACTGAGAGATACGAAGAGCCGGGACCTTCTCCCGTTGCCAAGGTACTTTTTCGATGCCTAGATATGCGTTTCACTGTATCTAATTTCAAATCAAACCATTTCCATTTTACTTCTTGATGAGTTCGCTCTACAGAAGACACTGAATTAATCGCATCCATCAGCTTTTTACAAGCGAGAATGGTACCAAAACATTCTCATATAGCAACTTCTCCCAACCATCCGGGAAGAGTTTGGTGACGAACAATGCATTTTCCATCATGATGGAGCACCGTGCCATAAGGCAAAAGTGATAACTAAGTGGCTTGAGGACCAAAATATCAACATTTTGGGTCCATAGCCAGGAAACTCCCCAGACCTTAATCCGACTGAGAACTTGTGGTCAATCCTCAAGAGGCGGGTGGACAAACAATAACCCACAAATTCTGACAAATTCCATGCATTGATTATACAAGTATGGGCTGCCATCAGTCAGGATTTGGCCCAGAAGTTGGTTGACAGCATGTCAGAGCGAATTACAGAGGTCTTGAAAAAGGACAAATACTGCAAATAGTGACTCATGCATAAACTTAATGTAATTGTCAATAAAAAACCTTTGAAACTTATGAAATGCTTGTAATTATACTTCAGTATACCATAGAAACATGTGACAAAAAGATCTAAAAACACTGAAGCAGCAAACTTTGTGAAAATTACTTGTGCCATTCTCAAAACTTTTTGCCATGACTGTATGCAGGGTATTAAGAAAAAATATAGAGGTTTTACTCATGGTTTGTGAATGTGGCCTAAAATTTTAGTAAAATAGTTTTTTACACGCAAATGTGTTTGTTAATTTACTAACTTTTTTATCGTGGAACTAGGATGCTGCCCCCTTCAAATATTTAAAAAACTCAAATAAATTAGGTAATGCGAAATAATCATGAAATTCTATTTACACAAGTGTCTGCTGTCAGTCAACATCCATTTCAATATTGGCTCTGACTTGTACTTGTTTTATTTCTGTGCGAATACCTGTATTTCCTGAGTTAGGGTTGCCAGCCAAATGACACTGTATGTAAGTCCTTGATCTTTTAGCTAGCGGGTGACCTGAGGCTGCCCCCGTAATTGGTTGCATTCCCACATTTTTTGGCGCATCTCACATTTATTGATAGTGAATTACTAATGTTTTAGGTCAGGGAGTGGTGAATTTTGGTGTGAACTGACAGTTGGTGAGGCTGGACTGTGAATGGTGTAGGGATGTTGGGTTGTAGAGGAGGCGTGTAGTGAGGAAGACCCGGAAGATGAACCGGAAATGGAGGTCGAGTGGGAGAAAGAGGCATAGACACCACATTCACTGTGTTTCCCAGTCGACACGATACATCAACGCGTCCGCCATATTACGAGTGGCAAAAGTGCCATTTAAACTAGTACAGGTAGATGTGGAAACCGGGTTTTCTGATGACAAAACAATAACGTTTAAGAAAGTATCATTTCTTAAGTATATTATTAAATGGATATTATTTATATCCGTTTATGCAATAATAATAATAATTATTATTATTAAATAATTCCTCCCATATAAGTAACATTTCTCGGACTGCCTTCCTCCATCTCCGAAACATTTCTACACTTCATCCTGTTCTTACACAACACAGTATTGAAATATCAGTTAATGCCCTAGTCACCTCACGTATACAGTAGATTACTGTACTTCTATTCTATCTGGCATCCCACAAAAATGTATCCATCGCTTACAACTTCTTCAAAATTCTGATGCCAGGATAATAACCTGCTCTTCTAAATCCACTGAACATATCACACCTATTCTCTCTCAACTTCACTGGCTCCCTGTTCACTATAAATACAATACAAAATACTGCTCTTAACATTTAAAGCTCTCCACAACCTTACTGATCTCCTACAGATTTACACTCCTCATCTGCAGCTCTACTTTCGATACCACACATCAAACTCTGTGCTATGGGAGCTCGAGCGTCTCTCATAGTGCTCCTCAACTCGGGAATTCTCTTCTCTCTCATATACATCAGCTCGATTCAATAACACATTTTAAAACTGCCCTCAAAACTGATCTTCTCAAACTGGCATACCAATTGTGAATTTTGCACTGTTATTGCCAGTTATCTTTGTTTCTTTGCTAATTATTGCTTTTTGACTTATCATTCTCTTGTTTTAATTTAACTAATTTTGTTTAATTTTATTGTAAGGTGACCTTGAGTGCTAAGAAAGAACTAGAAAGAGACAAAACTTGACCAATATCTAAAAGTCAAAATAGTAAGACTGCAACTGGCAGTCTGGTCTTTCTTTTAACAGTGAAATGATACACTCAATGATAAAAATAAATTTTATTGTATACAAATTGGCTTAATAATTTCTGAAAACATTTCACTCATTCCTCTATCAATCTCTCTCTCTCTCACACGCACACATACACAATGTGGTCACTTAAATATATACAGAATAGGATCTAAAATCCTTGAAACAGAACTGTCTTACATAGCTTTTTCTGTGTGTTGCCACTCTGTAATTTGAGAGTTTTCAGTCTGGCAATAACCAGTTAGCCTTAGTTTGTGGAAGACAGACACAACTAAAGACCTGAGCATAAAATGATGGTTGTCAATTTCAAACTGTGTTTCCTCAATGTGCTTGTTGAGAAAAAACACATTGCCTGAACCAACCTCAGCCTGAACAAACTGACTGATCAAAGATACACTGACAGCTTGCCCTAATGTCGACTGTTGAATTACACGCTTGTATCAGTATACTGCTGCTGGATTATGTGAATTTCCCCTTGGGATTAATAAAGTATCTATCTATCTATCTATCTATCTATCTATCTATCTATCTATCTATCTATCTATCTATCTATCTATCTATCTATCTATCTATCTATCTATCTACTTTGACCACCTTGACTGTACCCTCAAAAGGAATCATCAAACCTCCTTTGTTTTTTTAATGTGAGCAAGTGGTAGCTTTGATCATATGATGCCAGTACAGCATCTGTTAGCAAACTAGCACAGCACACGTCATAGGACAACCTCCTCAAAATCCCGTTTTAGGGCTACCTCCCACTGCTTCCTGAGGTGAATTTCTTTGGGAAACTTTCAGAGTTTGAGAAATGTTAACAGCTAACAACAATCTACATAGTTAGTGACTAAACATTGTTTGGAGGATCACTTGAGCACATAAATGCATAGCTTTGCTAGCTTAGTCTGGCGTAGCTAAAGTAAAGATTATAAAACGGGATTTTCTAATGGCCAAATATAACCAAAACAATTGTTCAGCCTTACCTATGAAATGTAATCAACAGCAGTTTGCATCATCCCAAGCAGCACATACATCTTTATCCACTACTTCGCTCCACAGCAGTGCCACTCGCAATGTGGCGGCAACATTGACGTACAATGCTGCTGGTCATGCGGTGTCTAGTAATTCTATGTCTATGGAAAGGAGGACATAGGGAGAAGGATGGAGTAAAGTTCAATCCAGAGCTATTAAGCGTAAAAAACTGCAAAACACAGCCGAAATTTCCAGTGATGGAGAAGAAGGTGATCATCTTAATAATAAAATTAAAAGTTAAGAAATGTTAAAGTATTGCTTAAATTTGATTCACAACAGTCCCCTGTTATGAATCCAATTAAAATAACTAAAGAGCTGAAGTCAGCAATAGGTGGTATATATAATGCCAGAATTTTAAGAGGAAGAAATGTGTTAGTGGTTTGTATGAATAAGAAAAATACAACAAAGCATTGTGTATGAAAACACTGTTGGGTAAGGGAATTTATAGGTGTAATAACTGGTGTTCTTACGGATTTCAGATGAACAAATTAAATCGTGTTTATCAGGAAGTAAAGCTAAGGAGGTTAAGAGGTTACAAATATTTAGAGATGGCAACAAAGTTCATAGTTTATCAATATTGATTTACTTTGATGAAGTAAAACTCCTTGATAGAGTAAGTCTTGGATTTGTTAGTTATCTAGTAAGAGAATACTGCGGTGGGCTGGCACCCTGCCCGGGGTTTGTTTCCTGCCTTGCACCCTGTGTTGGCTGGGATTGGCTCCAGCAGACCCCCGTGACCCTGTAGTTAGGATATAGTGGGTTGGATAATGGATGGATGGATGGATAGTAAGAGAACCTCCTCCAATAAGGGGTTTTAAATGTCAAAAATTTGGTCAAATAGTGGCAATATGTTTAGGAAAAGAGAGCTGTACTAAATATGGTGGAGAACCTAAAAAGAAGATTTTAGGGGAGATAAGAAATTTAAATGGTGTAATTGTGGAGGCGAACATGGTGCAGCATATAGAGGATGTGAGACGTTTAAGAAAGCAAAGGAAGTTCAAGTGAACGTAAAATGAGATTTATTGTATTCAGAGGCAATACAAAAGGTTAAAAAAATAATAATAATAATGTGGATATAGGAGAACTGAATAAAGAACAGAGTACTGAATTAGGGAAACAATGTCAATTTTTCTTTAAATAAGGATATTTTAACAGCTGATAAAATTAACTTTGTGATGTTTATAATAGATGTAATCAACTGTTCGTCACAAACATCAAGTCTTACTGAAAAAGATTTAAATAATCGTGAAAGCTGCCGTAAAATATTTAGGATTACTAGAATTCATATGGGAAACAGTAAATAAAACCTTGATGGGAGGAGCATCATCATCCCAAAATTGTGAAGGAAACTAATAAGATTAGAATATTGCAATGGAATGCGAGAAGTTTGATTGCAAATGGTCAACATTTAAAAATAATATATATCAGATATCTTAGTTATGCCTGACATAATATGTGTTTAGGAAACATGGCTTTTGCCACATTTAAATTTTCAGATTGCTGGATATTTTACTATAAGGTGGAAAAAGTGTTGGTGTTGCCAGTTTTAGTAGACAAGGGATAGAGTACAGAGTTATGAATGTGGATAAAAAAAGCTGAAACATTAGTTGTTGAAATTTTCAATAAGAATGGGGGAGTTGAGGTAGTAAATTTTTATAACCCATGTGAAAAATTGTTTATTGTTTGTTTAGACAGAATATGTGACTAATACCCAAAGGGTCATGTGGTGTGGTGTGGGGATTTTAATGTGCATAGTACACTGTGGGGTTGTGAGGGAAAGGATGGGAATGGATTGATAGTAGAAGATTATTTAGACATCTGGTATGTATTAATCATGGTAGGGGTACAAGATGTAATATACAAAATAATACAGAAACAACTATAGGTCTTATGTTAGTTTCTAATACATTAGATGGAGTGACCTGCTGGAATGTTGAAAATGAGGTAATTTTAGGGAGTGATCACTTTCCCATGATTAGTGACTTCAGGGCAACTTTGTATGAAGTAAATGAGGCTAGTATTAGGAGATGGAATTTCAGCAAAGCAAACTGGAAGAAATTTAAAATATTACACGGGGAGCACTTGATAGGGATAAATGTACAGAAGGATGTGGATTTATGCAATAACAAATTGTGTGAGATTATACATCAAATAGCATTGAAAATGATTCTGCCGGAAAAAGGTTGTACTATGACCGAATAAAGAGTGTATAAAAGCAGTTAGGGAGAAAACCAATGCATTTACGAAAATTAAGAAGAATAATTGTATGGATAACCTTATTGTGTATAAAAGGGCTCAGGCAGTTGTAAAAAAGGTGGCGAAACAGGCTAAAAAGACATATTTTCACAAAAAGACCTCCAGTATTGAGAAAGAGTCTTTAGTTACAGATGTCTGGAGAGTGATTAAGAAAATAGGAGGGGTGAATAAGAATAAGAGAATTCTAGCATTATATAATGAGGGAAGTGTGATGGTAACAGAAGTGGAGGAGGCTGAATTACTAGATAAAACATTTATTAAAATACACAGCGAAGACAATTTGACTGAAGAAATTAGGAAACATAGGAGTGCAATTTTAAGAAATGATACCAATTTGTTGGAAGTGGTGATAATGATATTATGGATGCAGAGTTTTCTTTAATTTTCAAAAGCTGTTGCAGAAGCTAGGGAAACATCTGGAAAAGATGACATGTTGTTGTACATTGAGAATATGTACAAAATATCAATAGATTGTAATAAGAATGAGTCGGAGACATCATAAAGATTTAGGGCAGCCACCCGTATAATTGAATCAGCTGCAAAAAGTAGTTTTAAATAGCACAATGTGCTTAGTTTAGAGTCCAGAATAGAACTGCCTGTACTGAGGCAAGATGGCAGTTTTAAAGGGCTGGAAGGGAAATGACGTCATCTATGCTGGAACTGGGAGTGGTGTCCTTGTGCCCGGAAGTGACGTCATCCTTGGGGCCGGCAACAGGAGGGAGTTCCCGGAAAAGGTCTGCAAGGGACTGCGAGAGATAGTCAGTACCGTACACTCCTCCACCCCCTGGCCTGGCGTAGAATTACTAGTATTTAGGCCCTTTAGCTGATTCCCATGCACACGTGTGTGACAAGATGTAATACTGAAATTCTACAATTATATTTGGAAAGTAGGGTGCATTCCCACTTGTGGAAAAATGCAGTAGTGATTCAATTTTGAAACCAGGTAAATCCCCTTTAGACCTGTCTAACTATAGACCAATATCACTGACTTTTCACTTATGTAAAATTGTGAAACAAATGGTAACAGAATGATTATACTGTTTGTTAGAAAGGAAAGGAGAAATAGTTAGTCATCCAAATGGATTTAGGAGAGTTAAAATGACGTTGGTTTCTGTTTTGTGTCCAGAAGATGATATTAGAAAAGCCCGGGTCAATAAGGAATCTGTAGTTGCATCATTTATTGATATTGAAAAAGCATATGATATGTTATGGAAGGATGGACTTTAAGTTGAGTATTTAAGAATAGGTGGAAGAATGTACAAATTTTTTCTGTTTTCTTTTTGAAAGATTTATGCAGGTAAGGGTGGAAACAGAATACTCTGAATCATACAAGTTTGAGAATGGTACCCCACAAGGGAGTGTGTATGGCCCATTATTATAATGATTAATGACATTTTTTCCTAACATTGAGACTGGTGTTGGTAAATATTATATGCGGATGATGGTGCATTATGAGTTAAAGGTAAAACTGTCAGTTACATTGTACATAAAATGCAATTAGCTATTAATAAGAAGAATGGGTTGTGACAGAATGAGGGTGCTATCGCTCCCTTGAACCCTCAGACAATACGTCAGACACCAGGTAAAAGTCCAAAGTTTGGATTTATTATAATAATAATGTGCACAAAGCATGCTCCTCTCCACAAAGCTCATAGAAATAAACAATACTCCTACAATGATCAATAATCCTCCTCTCTCCCAGATGCGTTGCCACCCTGCCACCCAGCTCAGCTCATTTGTTTGGGATTTCTTGTCTTTTATAGTCCTTAACCCGGAAGTGTTTCGCTCCTTTCAGTCCATGTGATTGTTAATACTTCCAGGTCAGATAAAAACTCTTCTTTTTCATCCCAGACATACGTCATTTCCTCTGTCCCTGTGTCCAGGACGTACTTCCGGGGTATAGGGCAAATACATGTCTCTGAGCCTCCCTGCAGCATCCCCTTCAGGCCCCCAAGGTATCCAGCAGGGCTGTAAAGAAAAACCTCCAATATCCATGATGCCCTGCTGGAATTCGGGGCACCTCTATGCTGCCGGAAGGACTCCATCTAGCGGTGTGGGGGTATTGGCTGGGATGAACAGCCAGCCATATTTCACAGGGTAAATAAATGGGGTTTCAAATTGTAAGTAAAACTCAAATGATATGTTTTACAAAGAGGAAAAAAAATGCTACACTAGAAATTGTATAGTCGGACTCTCAAAGACATTTCAGTAATAACATTTTTGGCCATGTAGATGGAGTGTAGGCTTACATGGAAATCCCAAATCAGTAAAATTGTTGATAAATGTAAAAGGGTATTGAATATACTCTGATGTATCTGTGGATATGATTGGGGTGATACTAGAAAATCGTTGTTGACTATTTATATCTGTTTAATAAGGTCAGTATTTCAGTATGAATGTGTGCATATTATGGGTCTGCTGCACCTTCAAGACTAAAATGTTTAAAGGTAATACTAGCACAGACTCCAAGAACGTGTTTTGGTGCAACAAGATCCTCCCCAGTTTCAGCCATATTAGATGAAATGGGAGAGTTACCATTACAGCTTTGAACATTGCAATTGACGATGAACTACTGGAGCAATTTAATAGGGCATGGAAATAATCATCCTGTTAAAAAGGTATTGAAAGAATGATGTGAACATTATAAAGTAGAAATAGTTTTGGATGGGTAGGTTTATATCATGCACATAATCTGGGTATACTGAAGTCCAACTGTAGTGTAGGGTATAAACACCCCCTTGATTATTTCCATCACCAATAGTTGATCTAACATTGCATAATTTAACAAAAGAAAATCAATCAGGTTTATAAGAATGGAAGATTGTTAGTCAATATATTTATGAGAAATTTTATGGAATGATTAGCAGTTTCTTTATGGGCATTTGTAAAAATTGTAATGGAAGAGTTGGAGCAGCCGCTTATGTGCCAGAATTCCAAGTTAAAATGGTACAAGAATTGCAACTTATTCATCTGTATATACAGCAAAATTGGTTGCAATCATTCTAGGCTTACAGTGGGTGGAAGAAATAATGCCAAACAGATTTGTTAATGTTCAGGTTCATATTCAGGACTGATGAGTATTGAAAATGGACAATTATAGATTGGATTTGACATTAGAAGTTAATCAGATTTTATTTTGCCTACAAAATATGGGTATATGTGTGGTTTTCTTATTGGTTCCTGCACATAAAGGCTTTGAAGAGAATGAAAGGGTTGACGGTATGGCTATCTATCTATCTATCTATCTATCTATCTATCTATCTATCTATCTATCTATCTATCTATCTATCTAAAGAGGCTCTAAAACTGTTTTTGTTGGGTATAAAAAATCTCAAATAGTACATTCGAAGCTAAACCTTACAATAAAATCAAAAGTTATCGTAGCAAAACTTATGGAACGATGGAAGTAAGGGGATGCATTTGTACAAAATACATTAAAATGTGTGACTTGTAAGAGAAGGTGAATAAACAAGAAGGGAGGAAATAATACTGATGAGATTAAGAATTGGACACACCAATTAAATTATCCCCCATATCGAATATGAAAACATCCATCTGGATTTTGTTGGTACTGTGATCAGCAAGAAAAAGTACAGCATGTATCCTTTCCTCATTATATTATTCACAGTGAATTATTACAACCTCAGGCAGCATTTCAAGAAATGGGGATTAATAGTTTTACTCTAAAAGATTTGATTAGTTAGGGCGGCACGGTGGCGCAGTGGTAGCGCTGCTGCCTCGCAGTTAGGAGACCCGGGTTCGCTTCCCGGGTCCTCCCTGCGTGGAGTTTGCGTGTTCTCCCCGTGTCTGCGTGGGTTTCCTCCGGGCACTCTGGTTTCCTCCCACAATCCAAAGACATGCAGGTTAGGTGGATTGGTGATTCTAAATTGGCCCTAGTGTGTGCTTGGTGTGTGGGTGTGTTTGTGTGTGTCCTGCGGTGGGTTGGCACCCTGCCCAGGATTGGCTCCTGCCTTGTGCCCTGTGTTGGCTGGGATTGGCTCCAGCAGACCCCTGTGACCCTGTATTTGGATTCAGCGGGTTAGACAATGGATGGATGGATTTGATTAGTTATGAAAATAACTGAATTCCACATCATAGGATACTTTTTCAGTATTTAAAATCTATAGGGTTTTATGGGGTGATTTAGTTTAAGTTCTAAACTGAGGGTTTTTTTTATTTTTGTCCCTTTATATTCTGCACCACACTCCCAATGTGCTGAATCTTTTTATTGAGGTCAGTGAGACATGTGTTTAATGACTTTGTACCATAATTCAGGATAGATTTCTCTGTCTGGAATTTCAGCACAGACAAAGCGATCTACATCATCAGCAGTTAATCATTTTTTCACAAAGTAACCAATAAATGCATGTGCGGTAAACTTTTTGAAATTCTCAATATTCAAGATTCTTTATTTGTCACATGCATAGTTTATACAGGACAACATGCAGTGAAATGCATCCTGATCCGCTTATCAAAACTGTGTAAAGTTAGAAGAGTATCAGTTAGATTAACAAAAAGTTCTAGGCTGAAAGATAACAGTATAGTAGAACATAATAAAGTAAAAATATGTGAATAAAGTAGAAATAAGTATTAAGGTGCAACAGTGCCGTGATTATTGTGCAAAACCAAAGTTAGACAGGTGCATAGTTAAATGAGGCAGTTTGTTTTCGCTACTACGATCTTTAATTTCTTTTTTTTATACTTTCTAATTCTCCTACTTTCATATCACTTAACTTCCTCCACATGTGTATCGTGACATTTTTTTTTGTTGTTGTTTTTTTGAGCCTTTCAAATTCCACTGCTTTCATAATCTCTAACCTGCTGTGCATGTGTATAGCACCAACGTCTGTGAACGTCTTTATGAAGTTCTACTGTACTTTGTCTTTTACTGTCTATTAATTCTGAGCAGGATTGGACATGCTTTTTTTCAGTTCCACTTGTTCCGGGCTGATAATTACTTTCCTTATTTTCTGAATTTGCACCTAGATTATTCTTTTTCTTTTCTGCTCTTTTTTCTCTCCAACGCTTTTGAGTCTCTTTTCTCCGCGCTGCTTTCTTCTTTGCTTACTTGTCGACGTTTCATTTATAACGTACTGTCCTTATACGCTTTATATTATATGCGCTGAGAGTCCTTGATCTGTGTGTGCTCAAAACCTTTAAATGACTGAATGTTTTGCTGCCTCTTGGCTTATTTGATATTGACTGTAGGTAGGGGGTATCTTGCAAGAATCTCATGTTCCACGTGGTCGTGAGACGGTCCTAGGTCAATCTCTTGGCACAAAGTCTCATGTTTAAGGTCCCCACGAGACGCTCTGTGGCCAATCTCTTTCATCTCGCGTTTTTTTTAAATTGTCCTCCGTGATCTTAACGCGAAGATCACATCTCGACGCCCTTGTGTTTCTCTCCAGGATTTTTTTTATAATAGAGAGATGTTTAACTATGATGAATTTTTAAGATGCAAAGTTAAAATTATGTCAGTAATAGTCAGCATTATTTTTTGCAAAGTGCATATAATTGTATTTTCTTAATTCATTTTACAAATGAGGACGCCATTTTGTTTGTAACTCGTAAAAGGACAACGCCGGCTTCACACTTTTTGTCTTGGTCATAGATAATTGTACTTTCTGTGAAGATGTATGTGAGAGACTTGTAAGAGATGGTAACTGCACATCTGGTAATTTTTGCAACAGAATGAAAATTCATGAAGATGTTTAATAAAGTTCAGTATGGAAAGCAAAAAAAAAAATGTATTTAAGTTGGCAACGATGGATTACGGTACACGCTTTATTAAAGACGGTGGGTAAAACGCAGATTCTTTTTGTATTTGTAATGTATAACTGATATATTGAGTATTCACCTTGCATTGAGCTTATGCCACATCCAGGGATCATTTCTACCTCGCACCCAATGCTAACTGGAATGCGTGTGTCCCAGGATTGATGGATGTAATCTTAAACATCCATCCTTTTCAGAAATATTGCGGAAAGGTGTCCTGGGATTTTAATGGATGTTTCTAGAAATTCACAACACAGTGAAGCCAAACTTTGTTTTCTCATTGTGATGGTATCTTGCACTGCCACCTGGTGGAATCTTCCAGATTTACATAAAGTATGCGTGCAAGTATAATCAGTACACCACCTGCATAACAGTAGCATCCGCAGGAGCACGTGTTGTGTGGCATGAAGTATAAACCAGGCCAAATGAACGCTGGGAACGCGTGCGTACACGTTACATATTCCTGTCTTTAGTAAAATATTCGCCATATTTCTAAAAGAGAAAAAGTGTTTAATTACAGTTTGATACAGTTTGCTTTGTTAAACATCTTCACAGTTTTAGTATGCAGAAAAAACTTTGAAAGATATCCAAATAGTGGAAGTGGAAAATGTTAGAAGCCATTTGACCTCCAGGTAACATATAGAGGTGAATATGATTGTTTTTGTACTGTGACATCCTGTTACTTAATTTGAAATCCTCAGTATCTTTTCAAAGATCCTGGACACACATAGCTGTTCAAAGTGATGTAGCTCTTTAAAAAGAGAGAACATATATTTCTAAATTTACAAAACTTGTAGAATATCTCCATTTTCCTAGTACTTTGTAATGAGAAGAACGGAGTGGTGTCTCTGAGGATAGGGATCTGCACCAGTAACTGTAAGGTTGCTCGTTCAAATCCCGTAAATGCCAGAAGTGATTGTGCTCCATTGGGTCCTTGAGCAAGGCCGTTAACCTGCAATTGCTTTGTCCTGGGTATGACATTAATCTGCATCCAGCCCTGCATGTAGGCCCTCCAACCTGCAGGAAAAACCCTGGGAGTTGGTGAAAGAATTGGCACTCCAGTCAGCATAAAAAGCTTCACACTGGCACAACACTAAATGGTCCTGTGCATATTGAATCAACATAGTTGAGCTATATATTTATATAAAGTTTTGGAATACCTGATATCATTTAGAAATTATCCTGTACTTTGTCTAAATTTTTGCCAATCGAGGGCTTATGTTCTTAGTAATTGTTCATGATCTGAAATTTCAGAGTTAATTTTGCATGTTAAAACATTTAATGTTACTGTACATACTAATCTGAACAGTGTGTGTTTAGGGGTTTTATTTTTGAAGGAAATAATAAGGCATATTGACAGCTGATCATGTGTACCTTAAGCATTTAGTTAATGTTTTATATTTTGATAAGTGCCTCACAAAACAGTACAAACCTTGTTATGTTCAGCAAAAGCCAACTCTTAGCCAAGTATACATTGACCTTATTGATGGAAACAGCATGTTTTAAGTACATTGTTAGTTGTGTTTTGTCTTCTATGTAACTGTTGTTGAAGAGTATAAATAATTTTGTTAAATAAAAGGTGTGAAGTAAAAATGTCTCTAGTGTGGTAAAATCTTAAGTGTAAGAAATGTTCTTGCTTACATATACAAACACAGTATGTCGCTCCTTAGTTCTCATGGAAGATGATAGTTTGGTCATTTATTTATTTGAATATATAACAATACTGTCACTTTATCATTTTTTTTCTTTCTACTACAGATATTTAACGCAAATATTAAGTGTTATTTCTACAATAGACAGTTAAATATGTGCCACCTAGAATTATATGCCACATTAAGTAGAGTAATTTCCTAACTTAATAAGTAAATTAATTTACTATAAAAGATTTCTATTTCTACATTTCAGTGTTCAAAAAGTTGCACTTTAATGGTGTGGAAAATGCTCCTATTTCTAAAGTGTTAATTATACACTTTCCAGTGTGGCGCCAAATGTACACTGGAAAAATATAAGATTTTACACCCATAGTTTTGATTAACATTATTTGACTTGCTGTGTAGATCAGTGTTTTTCAACCAGTGTGAAGTGGCACAGTGGTGTGCTGTGAGAGCTACCTAGGTGTGCTGTGGACATAATAGTATAGCACACTTGGGCCTGAACCTGAAAGAGACAAACTCCTCAGGTGGTCGAGATCTGTCTGAGGAGGACAGGTCTACCTGGAATAGCTGGCATAAAAGCAGTTCTGTGATCGTTATGTTGTAGACACAGCACTTGGAGCAGTTCAGACGTGTCTGCAGGCTGCAAGAGTCCATCTGGCCTGGGTATGTGGTCAGCAGCGAGTCACACAGCACTGGTGGATAGTGGCCATTCGAGTTGCCTCTGAGGCAGACGGGGGCAGGCAAAATGGCCAAACAGCTTGGAGATGCTCACTGAGTGCCATGTCTGTGAACGCTGATCTCGGAGCTCTGGTTGTCCCGCCCCTGGAGGCAGTGAAGCAAGTGTATGAGATATATACTGTATTTATGTTTGTGGTTAGTAAGATAGTAGTGTGCCTTAGGATTATTTCATTTACAAAAATTGTGCCACTACAGGAAAAAAGGTTGGGAAACACTGATTTAGACAAGTATGAGGCTAATGTTTTGGCAGGCTTTGTGAAATGACTCAATTTAATCAGAAAGTAATTGAGAAATTATCAGGCCTGAAGGAAAGGAGGGCAAAATTTATGTTCAAGGAAATATAATTATCCTGACTGTAAAGGTAGAATAAGGCTTAAGTTGGACATGTCCTGTGGGTGTAATAAAAGACAGGTTGGGGACAAGTTATGTTTTAGGATGTGGGGAGCTGTGGATCTTCTAATGTGAGTTTGTGCCCAGGAGAGGTAAGCCTGGCAAACTCCCGTAGGACTGGGCAGACTGGCAGCAAGTGTAGAATAAAATTAGGGTGGGAATGACTCTATGGGTGTGGGAAATGATAAACTAGGATTAAAAATCACTAAATCAGATGACTAGTGATTGTATGTGGTTTTCTGGAATACTGTGGAAGTGACAAAGGACTGGGCATTCTATTAGCAGAGGTAGAATAAGATTTGTAGTGGACTTCTGGATGTGTTACAGGACAGATGTAAGTTCACGTTATTGGAAGATTATGAAAGTGGAGATGCAGAGATTATGATGTGGGTTTTGGCAGAATATGGAACTGGGCAAGTTAGCAGAGGATCGGGCAATTTAGAGACAAGTATAGTATAAAATTTGGGTGGCAGGTGTACCTGTTCCTTTGCATGTCTATAGGGCAAGTTATGGGAAAAAAAGAAGACTGTGGATGCCCTGGACTGAAGTTGTGGACCATGGTAGAAATGGAAAAGTCAGCATCAGATAGGGCAGCATGGTGGAAAGAGTATTATACATTTTAACTAGAATTTGTCCTATGGGTCTGGTACTGGACAGGCCAAGGTGTGCATTGGCACTATGATGACGGAAAGAGCACGTGGAATGACCAGATAGACATGAAAGGCACTGTATAATAGGTAGACAAATGTGAAATGCACTATATAATACATAAGTGCTGCTTCAGTTTGTCCACCCAAATTTTGTTCTCTAATTGCCTCTGTTCATGAATGAGATCCAAGAGGTGGGCAGTTAGCAATTTTAACTAAATACTGAATATAGTGAAACATTTGTTAGTGTCAACAAGCTTGGTTTCTTTTAGCTTTTTATTCAAACCGTCTTATTCAAATTATACTATATAGTTTTTTCCCTTCTTTCAACAAGCAAGAGAATGAAATTGTCATTTAGATCACCAACTTCCACCCATTCAAGGAGAAGACAGATCCTCTGCCTTATTGACTCTCTGCTCATCCTGAAGTACAATACATTAATGATTGGAATGCCTCTCTTCTCAACTGTTTGCGCTCTTTGTCCAACATTTTAATGCTGATTGGGAATGCTTAAATTTAGTTTTGACACTGTTTTGTCTTGATAGAATCCTAAATTACTCTATTTTTATATTCTTTATTGTGTTGACAAATTCCGTAGATTGACCACTGTTTATAAGGTATTTTACTTTATAACTTTTCCTCTCCTTCCCTCCTAAATTGATAACCTCAGGAAATTTTATAAAGGAAAAGGAGGAGTTAAGTTACATCTTAATGTATTATTAATATTCATAAAATAAGAATAAGGAAGTATAATACATGCTAATATTGAAAACCATACAACCTGATAAATGCTAAGGAGACTTTTAATTACATAAATGTCCCTGGTCAAGTCATCATTTATAGTAAGACTTCTTCAAAATAGATAGATAGATAGATAAATAGGCCACACTTTTGCATTGTATTTTAAACTGACACGAAATTATGTGCCTTAGTGAAAAGCAATCGATAAGCAGTTGATTATGGTTTTTATTTATGATATAATAAAACCTTGCTAAATGAAATAGCTCACTTGCATATATATTGTGTTTCAATAGTTAATATTTTGGATTGCATTTAATTTTGGCATGAATAATCTTCCATAGAAAGGTTGTGCATGAGGGGAAAAATGAATCTAATTTATAAATACAAGTAAGGGAAACACCATCCTACAGGAATTAACCTCTTTAAAGGATGTATGGGTTTACAGTACGTTGACATAATATTCTCATTGTCTGAGCAATGTTTGGAAATAAACAAAAAGATAAAATTATAGATTATATCATAAAAACTGTTGAATATAAATTAAGGGATGAAATATAATTGACTAGTGAAACCACATCTGGAGTATTGTGTGCAGTTCTTGTGTTATAAAAAAGACATAGCAGCACTTGAAACTGTGCAGAGGAGAACAACCAAGTGCATCCCAGGACTTAAGGACATGTCCTACTCCAACAGACTCTAGGGATTAAACCTGTTTAGTTTCAAACAAAGAAGACCTAAAAAAAGGTATTTAAAATCCTCAAATAAATCAATAAAGTTTATCCAGTAGAACTTTTTTAGACTTGGCGGCACGGTGGCACGGTGGCACGGTTGCACAGTGGTAGTGCTTCTGACTCGCAGTAAGGAGATCTGGGTTCGCTTCCTGGGTCCTTGTGTGGAGTTTGCATTTCTCCCTGTGCCTGCATGGGTTTCCTACAGGTTTTTCGGTTTCCTCCCACAGTCCAAAGACATGCAGGTTAGGTGCATTGGTGATCCTGATTGACCCTAGTGTGTGCTTGGTGTGTGTGTGTGTGTGTGTGTTCTGCAGTGGGCTGCCGCCCTGCCCAGGATTTGTTCCAGCCTTGCACCCTGTGCTGGCTGGGATTGGCTCCAGCAGACCCCTGTGACCCTGTGTTAGGATATAGCAGATTGGATAATGACTGAGTGACTTCTTTAGACTTAATGGTAAAATGCATACTTGTGGTCACCAGTTGATATTAAAGTGGGTAGATTTAAGACTTAAACCAGAAAGCAGTTCTTCATTCAATCTGTTGTAGGAGTATGGAACTAACTTACCAAGTCATATAGGTGAAGTAGAAATTGACATCCTTTAAGAAGAATGTGAATGAGATGGCATCTCAACTATTATTCTAGTTAAACAAATAAGCTTGATGGATGGAATGGACTCTTTTTTGTTTGTTAAATTTCTTCTGTTCTTATGTGGAGAAAAAACAGAGGACCCAAAGGAAAACACACACTTGCATGACAAGTATGTGCAAACTACACATTGACTGGGCTCAGAATATAAATCCCAAATGCTGTATACAGTATATGAGGCAGCAACATTATCTTCCTTAGTGAATTATACAAATAATATTTTGAAATTTTAATCTGTTTGACAATCAAAGCAAAATTGTTTACTACAGTCTTTCTGTCCTAGTTCAGATGTTCTGCTCATTACACCAGAGGGATTCATGACCTTTCAAAGCACTTTAACCTGGCAAATTGCTCTTGCACCATTAAATTCTTGGCCTAAAGGATTAATTTCCTTTATGTCATAAAACACAGTGCAGTATTAATTAAACTCCCATCTCTTCTTTCTTGCTACTACTCTTCCATGATGAAAACACAACGGTAGTTCCATATCACAACAGAAACCTTGTTAATGAACCTTGTTATTTCCTTTGTTCAGTTCCCATGTTCCAAAATAAAGATTGAATGCTTCCTTAGAGAATAATACATATTTCTGTGACCAATTCAGCAAAAATAAGCATATCTCTGTTAACTGAAGATTACTCTCTCACCCTGGTATAAAATGGGAGGTAGTGAAGACTCAGTTTATATCAAAAATAATCCAAATATAAATATCAAGGACGACTCAATTTGCCTTTGTCATCCATTTTGTTAGAACAGATTTATTTGTCCCCAGGTGGAAATTTGGCTTTTTACAGAAGCTCGTTAAATAAATAAAACTAGCCAACCCGCGGCGTACTATACGCCGCATGAATCGATACTTCAGATATCGCAAAAACTACATTGGAAACACTTTTTGTCGGAAAAAAAGGGCTTTAACGCAAATAAATGTGTCACATGATACATTTTCATCACGTGCAATCAAAACGAGAATGGCGGAGCGGTTCGCATGTTCTGATGAAGAGACTCGTTATTTCTCGTGATGAGCCAATGCAGTAGCAGATAGGTTGAGTCTCCTGCTACTAAAAGGGGTACCTGAACTCCCTCCAGATCAACTGTAGCCTGGGGGTGTCTCTCAGGATGTCTAAATAATACAAAAACCGCAAAAGTAATTTACTGTGCCAGTCAAAATATTTAAAAAACTCTGTGTTTCATTATCTAAACATTTTTTTCTTATTATTAAATGGCAGATGTTTTAGCATATATGAGAAATTCTCTCATTAATATTAACTTTAGTTTTTTTTTATTAAACGTCATTATTTTGTATTAATTCAAATTTCAGTTTTAATTAAAAACCTTAAGGGAACCAGGTTACAGTACTAATTCAGTTGTTATCGCACTGAGAAGGGATGTTGAAAGGTAGGCTCACCTGTACAGATCCGATGCTGCAAACACAGCTGCATCGTGGGCACTTCCAGGAATGTTAACGCAAATGTCTCGTATCATGCACCTGTCATCAACAAGGGCCTGGAGAACAATAGATGGCCACCCTTTGCGATTAATGTAATCGCGGTAGCCTTCCGTCGGGGGAAAGAATAGGCACATGCGCCATCCAGCGCACCGTAAATCTGTGGCACAAGATGCACCAAGGAATTGCGGTATGCAATTTCATTGGCCTCCGCTACAGTCGGAAGTCTGATATAACGCCGCATTAATTTTTCTTTAATAGCGGTGCACACAGCATATACACATCGATGGACGGTAGTTTTACTAACCCCGAAAGTTTCTCCAACTACTCTATACTCGGCGCAGGTTGCCAGCTTCTAAAGGGCGATGGCAATCCGCTTTTGGGTTGGAACCGGTGGTCGGTGGCAACCTGTGATGGGCGCAACATCAGGACTGATTAATCCACACAACATCTCAAATGTCGGCCGTGTCATTCTAAAATGTTGCGGCCAGAGATTTTCTGTGAAGTGTCTCTCCACCATCTCCTCCCAGAAGGTCTTATTCCGTCGTCTCTCCCATACCCGTGGGTTTCTGCACTGGGGTACTTTCTTCGAGCTCTAGGGCTATCAGACAAGCAACTGCTTCATTCTGCTGTCGTCTTTGGATATTATGTACAATTCCAATTGTTTGTGAAACTGAAATAACAGTAAGCTGGCAAATTTCAAAAAACTGTCTAAATAATCTCTCCATTTCTTTGTTTCTTTGTTTAGTGGAGGGGGTGTAACGTGAAACACAAAAGGTAGATAATTTGCGACATACACAAAATTATGTATGGAAACAGCTCAAGGGCAGATTTTTTTCACGATACAACAAAACTTATGCGACAGTTCGTTTTGGGGGGGATGACGTCATCACGCACACAATTTTATCGATAAAAAGCCAGTTAGATGGAAACAGGCTGGAGACAGCAAATTTCGCACATTTTTTTTTACATATATTCTGTTTGTCGATAACAAAACGTCGCAAAAAACTGGATGGAAACTTGGCTATTGTGCTTTAACCTTAGTTGTAAAGGATTTTTTTAAGGATCCCATGGGATACCTCTCGCAAACCGTTTCACACGCTGCATATGGCAGTTCACCTCTGCGAGAAACATGCCTCTATGAACAGTCAACGTTGCTCGGAGGTGCATGACATGCACATGACATTAACCTGACCTGCACTGCATGTGGCCTCTATGACAGACGAATATAAATGACGCCATTTTTTCTGTGTCATCGCGTCCGAGTTGGTGGGCGTGGCCCTGCGAGTCGTCGTCGTATCCAATGGGCTTGGAGTTGGTGGGAGTGGCTCCTTCCTGCGTGCGCCATAGGTGTCTCACTTGTCGGCGGCTTAGTGAATCCACGCCCCTTTCGGCGTGCTTTCCATGGTTGTCTTGCCTTAGTAAATTATACATATAGATTCTGGCGTGCTTTTCATGGTTGTCTTGCCTTAGTGAATTATATATACAGTATAGATAATAGATACATATTTATATATACACGCTGTGGTCTGAATAAACATCATAATGACTTAAAAAAAAAAATTAAAAACATAGAAAAGTTCTGACTTGGCAGTTACAGTGAGGCATTATGCAGGAGTATTGTTGTATATACAGTGGTGTGAAAAACTATTTGCCCCCTTCCTGATTTCTTATTCTTTTGCATGTTTGTCACACAAAATGTTTCTGATCATCAAACACATTTAACCATTAATCAAATATAACACAAGTAAATACAAAATGCAGTTTTTAAATGATGGTTTTATTATTTAGGAGAAAAAATCCAAACCTACATGGCCCTGTGTGAAAAGTAATTGCCCCCTTGTTAAAAAATAACCTAACTGGTGTATCACACCTGAGTTCAATTTCCGTAGCCAACCCCAGGCCTGATTACTGCCACACCTGTTTCAATCAAGAAATCACTTAAATAGGAGCTGCCTGACACAGAGAAGTAGACCAAAAGCACCTCAAAAGCTAGACATCATGCCAAGATCCAAAGAAATTCAGGAACAAATGAGAACAGAAGTAATTCAGATCTATCAGTCTGGTAAAGGTTATAAAGCCATTTCTAAAGCTTTGGGACTCCAGCGAACCACAGTGAGAGCCATTATCCACAAATGGCAAAAACATGGAACAGTGGTGAACCTTCCCAGGAGTGGCCGGCCGACCAAAATTACCCCAAGAGCGCAGAGACGACTCATCCGAGAGGTCACAAAAGACCCCAGGACAACGTCTAAAGAACTGCAGGCCTCACTTGCCTCAATTAAGGTCAGTGTTCACGACTCCACCATAAGAAAGACTGGGCAAAAACGGCCTGCATGGCAGATTTCCAAGACGCAAACCACTGTTAAGCAAAAAGAACATTAGGGCTCGTCTCAATTTTGCTAAGAAACATCTCAATGATTGCCAAGACATTTGGGACAATACCTTGTGGACTGATGATAGATAGATAGATAGATAGATAGATAGATAGATAGATAGATAGATAGATAGATAGATAGATAGATAGATAGATAGATAGATAGATAGATAGATACTTTATTAATCCCAAGGGATGAGACAAAAGTTGAACTTTTTGGAAGGCAAATGTCCCGTTACATCTGGCGTAAAAGGAACACAGCATTTCAGAAAAGAACATCATACCAACAGTAAAATATGGTGGTGGTAGTGTGATGGTCTGGGGTTGTTTTGCTGCTTCAGGACCTGGAAGGCTTGCTGTGATAGATGGAACCATGAATTCTACTGTCTACCAAAAAATCCTGAAGGAGAATGTCCGGCCATCTGTTCGTCAACTCAAGCTGAAGCGATCTTGGGTGCTGCAACAGGACAATGACCCAAAACACACCAGCAAATCCACCTCTGAATGGCTGAAGAAAAACAAAATGAAGACTTTGGAGTGGCCTAGTCAAAGTCCTGACCTGAATCCAATTGAGATGCTATGGCATGACCTTAAAAAGGCGGTTCATGCTAGAAAACCCTCAAATAAAGCTGAATTACAACAATTCTGCAAAGATGAGTGGGCCAAAATTCCTCCAGAGCATTGTAAAAGACTCATTGCAAGTTATCGCAAACGCTTGATTGCAGTTATTGCTGCTAAGGGTGGCCCAACCAGTTATTAGGTTCAGGGGGCAATTACTTTTTCACACAGGGCCATGTAGGTTTGGATTTATTTTCTCCCTAAATAATAAAAACTATCATTTAAAAACTGCATTTTGTGTTTTCTTGTGTTATATTTGACTAATGGTTAAATGTGTTTGATGATCAGAAACATTGTGTGACAAACATGCAAAAGCATAAGAAATCAGGAAGGGGGCAAATAGTTTTTCACACCACTGTATATAAGAGCCCCAGTGGTGTTTCCTGACACACTTCTGCACAATAATTCTTTAGCTGAAAGTCCTCAGTGTTAATGTGTCAGAGAGAGAATGTGCAGCATTGGTCATTGGTTTTGTTTTAATTCTCTCCTTTGCTCCTCCAGGGGTTCCATAATGTGTTTCTTAACTGCGCTTGCCCTTTTATTTAGCTTGTTGATTTGATGGGCCTTTCTTGAAGTGATGTTACCAGCCCAGCACACCACAGTGTAGAAAATTGCACTGACCATCAGACAGTTATAGAAGATGTGAAGGATGTTACTTCCCTCATTGACAGAACACAGTCTTCTAAGGAAAAAGAGCCTGCTCTGCCCTTTTTTATATAGTTCCTCTGTATTCCAAGACCAGTCCAACCTGTCATTGATGTGTCGCGAAAGGCAATAACTAGTTTCTTAGATTTACTGATGTTAAGATAAAAATTAATCTCTTTGCACCAAGAAAAAAAATTCTCCACCTGATTCCTATACTCTGTCTCATCCCCTTTATCAATATACCCCATAAGTGCGAAATCATCTGAGAATTTGTGTAAGTGACATGACCTGGAGCCTCATGTCTGTACGGTGTGTATGCACATATCTGATATTGCGAAAATAGGCTTTGAAGACCCTGACCTGAAATAAGTAAGTCATTTTGAAAAATGAATGAATTTGACCTGCTTGTTGTGATGTGAAATTTTGCATACAAATTGATAAATATTTTGTATGTCTTTATTTGTAACTTAGACAAAGCAATGTAATGTTAGTGTTATATTAGTGAGAAGCATTCATGTTTAATCCCACTCCATGCCCCCCCCCCCTTTAGGAATGGGTCTCTTTGAATTTTACGATAGGGTTGGGGGGAAAGTGCCTCAAACAAGTTTGGTAAGTGTTTCTCTGTTAAAGTCTCTCTGTCAACCCCCACACAAAGCCAGGCTGCCTAACTGCCAAGCTTTACCTTAACTTATGGGGCCTCATGTATAAACGGTGCGTACGCACAAAAATGTTACGTATGAACGTTTCCACGCTCAAATCACGATGTATAAAACCTAAACTTGGCGTAAAGCCACGCACATTTCCACGGTAGCTCATACCTTGTTGTACACAAATTCTGCGCTCGGTTTTGCAGACTGGCGGCACACAGCGTCAAAGCAGTGCTACTTTTCCTGTTTGGTTTCCCTTTCTTTTTTAGAACCACATCCCTGACGCAGCTTTATAAATACACTGAAATTAACCATATATTGTTTATTACAGTAGTTTAATGCATCTGATTGTAATTAATCTGTAACAATATAATGGTCCATAGAATGGTCAAACTCTTCTAAATACCATAGCTGCTTTAATGTTGTTACTCTCACTGCACCTTCTTCTTCTTCTTTCAGCTGCTCCCATTAGGGGTTGCCACAGTGGATCATCTTTTCCATATTACTCTCACTGCACCACTCGGAGTATTTATATCACTGTATCTGAGTGTGGAATCATAGCTGTACAGCTGGCGCGACACTGGAAGGATAGAATAATTGAACATGTACTGCGAAGATATTTCAATGTTCCTTATAAGTTTTGAAGAATCTGTGTTCTAAGCTTACAGATGGCTTAATGTCTATTACAGAGCTGAATGTGTGGCGATTGGGTATTTGGAGAAAGAAAAGTAAGGACAGGAATTGGGGGTTAGTACTGTATGTTTGAAAGAGACAGTACTGCTGCAATAAATTATTCATCATTTTCTATTTCCGGTGCTGCATCCGAGTGGCAGCCTTTCCAGCAGCTCCATATACGACTTTATCTTTTTACCTTTTTATCTCTATTTTTCTCTATTTCACTGATCACTTCTACCACTTTCTTTTATGTGGAATTGCTCCCTGGACACTTTTTACACATTTTTACTATTTTACTATTTGACATGGATTTTACACTCCGAGAATCGCCTATTCAAGTAGTCAGCTTAAAGCACTGAGAAGAAATGCTTATGCCGGTGTGGTTCCTTATTTACCTGACGAGGTAAGAAGACGATATCGGGCAGCCGAGCGGCAAAGATAAAAAATAAGATTAAATCGAGACAACTTGAGAGAAAATGGCGTTATAAACCGTCGGTGCCTTCTGTAAACCTGGGAAATGTAAACTCACTACCAAATAAGATCGACGAACTGGCTGTGCTGGTGAAAAATGTCAAAACCTACAGAGAATGCAGCTTGCTGTGTTTTAGTGAAACGTGGCTAACGTCTATCATCCCAGACGCTAACGTGGCGCTACCGGGTTTAGCACAGTTAGAGCGGACAGAGACGCAAGTACCTGTGGAAAGAAGAAAGGAGGAGGACTCGCTCTCTATGTCAATACAAAGTGGTGCAACTCAGGACATGTAAACGTTAAAATCTCCACTTGCTGCAGGGACATCGAACTGTTGGCCGTAAGTCTGCGTCCCTATTACTTGCCCAGAGAGTTTGGACACGTGATTGCTGTTATTGTTTACATCCCCCCTCAAGCGAACGCGAGATGGCGAGTGACATCATCCATTCCGCAGTTGCTAAGTTACAAACGCAGCACCCTGAGGCACTTGTGCTAATCGCTGGAGACTTTAACCATGTAACGCTGGACAAAACATTACCTGCCTTCTCCCAGTATGTGGATTGTAACACTCGGGAAACAGGACTATTGACCTACTATGCAAACGTTAAAGACGCATACAGCGCCACCCCACTGCCTGCGCTTGGGAAAGCAGATCATAACCTGGTTCTGCTTCAGCCTCAATACAAACCAAGAGTGAGGGCGCTACCTACAACCACACGCTCATTCAGGAAGTGGTCCCTGAGGCAGAGCAGGCTCTGAGAGACTGCTTTGGAACTACAGACTGGGATATATTGCTTGGGTCACATAGTGAGAACATTGAAGAGGCTGTTGAATGCACAACTGATTACATCAACTTCTGTATGGACATTGTAGTTCCAGTAAGAACAGTATGCTGCTATGCTAACAACAAGCCATGGATTACAAGTGACATCAAGGGCCTTTTGAACCAGAAGAAAAGGGCTTTTAAAGGTGGTGATAAGCATGAGCTGAAGTGCGTGCAGAAGGAACTCCGAGTCCAGCTCAGGGCGAAAGAGCAGTACAGGAGAAAGCTGGAGCAGAAGTTGCAGAACAACAGCATGAAGGAAGTGTGGGATGGGATGAAGATTATCACTGGCTGCAGCTCGAAGCGGGTGCCGCCATCAGACAGACGTGGAGAGAGCAAACCAAATGAACAACTTCTTTAATAGGTTTGATCACAGTAACCCACTCTCACCTCGAGTACTGCATCCTCCAACCATCCTTCTGCTGATACCAGCATAGGTGAGACATCCCCACCCACAATTACAGCAGCCCAGGTGAGCAGAGAGCTGAAAAGACTTTGTGCCAGCAAAGCAGCGGGTCCAGATGGTGTATCGCCACGATTGCTGAAGGCCTGTGCGTTGGAACTGGGGAGTCCTCTACAGCGCATCTTCAACCTGAGCCTGGAACAGGGAGAGTCCCAAGGCTTTGGAAAACATCTTGTATCACTCCTGTCCCAAAGGTATCACGTCCTAGTGAGCTGAATGACTTCCGCCTGTTGCTCTGACGTCACATCTGATGAAGACCATGGAGCGGCTGCTGCTTCACCACCTGAGGCCACAGGTCCGCCACGCCTCGACCCTCTGCGGTTCGCATACCAGGAGAAGGTGGGAGCGGAGGATGCCATCATCTATATGCTTCATCGATCCCTCTCCCACCTGGACAGAGGCAGTGGTGCTGTAAGAATTATGTTTTTCAACACCATCCAACCTCTGCTCCTTAGGGATAAGCTGACTGAGATGGGAGTAGATTCACACCTGTGGCATGGATTGTGGACTATCTTACAGACAGACCTCAATATGTGCGTCTTGGGAACTGCAGGTCTGACATTGTGTGCAGCAATACAGGGCGCCGAGGGGACTGTACTTTCTCCGGTCCTGTTCAATCTATATACATCAGACTTCCAATATGACTCGAGTCCTGCCACGTGCAAAAGTTCGCTGATGACACTGCTATTGTGGGCTGCATCAGGAGTGGGCAGGAGGAGGAGTACAGAAAGTTAATCAAAGACTTTGTTAAATGGTGCGACTCAAACCACTTACACCTTAACACCAGCAAGACCAAGGAGCTGGTGGTGGATTTTAGGAGGCCCAGGCCCCTCATGGACCCTGTGATCATCAGAGGTGACTGTGTGCAGAGGGTGCATACCTTTAAATATCTGGGAGTGCAGCTGGATGACAAATTGGACTGGACTGCCAATACTGATGCTCTATGTAAGAAAGGTCAGAGCAGACTATACTTTCTGAGAAGGTTGGCATCCTTCAACATCTGCAGTATGATGCTGCAGATGTTCTACCAGATGGTTGTGGCGAGTGCCCTCTTCTACGCGTGGTGTGCTGGGGTGGCAGCATAAAGATGAAAGACGCCTCACGCCTGGACAAACTTGTTAAGAAAGCAGGCTCTATTGTAGGATTAAAGTTGGACAGTTTAACATCTGTGGCAGAGCGACGGGCACTAAGCAAACTCCTGTCAATCATGAATAATCCACTGCATCCACTTAACAGTGTCATCTCCAGGCAGAGGAGTAGCTTCAGTGACAGACTTTTGTCACTGTCTTGCTCCACTGACAGACTGAGGAGATCGTTCCTCCCCCACACTATGCGACTCTTCAATTCCACCCGGGGGAGTAAATGCGAACATTAATTTTATTTTAATTTTTTCATTTTATTACTATTTAATTTAATATTGTTTCTTTGTATCAGTATACTGCTGCTGGATTATGTGAATTTCCCCTTGGGATTAATAAAGTATCTATCTATCTATCTATCTATCTATCTATCTATCTATCTATCTATCTATCTATCTATCTATCTATCTAGCACACGGTGCAGCAAGCATCTTGCGTGTGACATGAACAGTCACTGCGCCACCGTGTCCCCATGTTTAATAACATGCTTTAACTCTTATCATCATGAAAATTATATCAGGTATATATCTCAGTATTTTAATTATTCAGAGAGTTGTAATATCATGAATGTAATGGATTCTGTGTCCTGTTGGAAGAAGAGAAAGCCCCATTTAAGAAGCACATAGTGATTCACACACATAGAGCACATAGAAGATCAAATACTAAACAAAGCATTTAACATGCTACTTTAGTTATGATGGGATTTGAGAAACTAGTAAATTAAATGATTTTAAGATGACGTTTATGATGTTCTACTTTAACGACAAAATAAACTATGTGATTAAAGTGGAAATTTCGAGATTTCGTGCTTTTTTCCCACTGTGTACCTATTTTTTTTTCTCTGTACCCTAATAAGCTTTTATATAACACTCAGACAGTGAGCTATGACTCACCTTTTCACGGCGACTTTGATATGTGACAACTTCTTTTTTATTTTGGGCACTGTGCGACTTTGTGAATGTGAGCTTTCAAGTTTCTCCGACACGCTATGTCACTCGATCACTCGATCCTTTTTGTTTATACCACTGTCTAAACTAAGAAATAGTACATTTTTCTTTGCCTCCACTTGGTATTCGCTGAAATTCTTCTATTTCTCCCCGCGCTTTTGCCATTGCCTTTTCACAGAACGCTGAGCACACAGATTTATGCATCTGGATTTTTTTGTGCATAAGCACATTTCCGCTTTTTTCCGTACACCATGTTAGAGTGTGAATTCTACGCACGCCATTATGCATGAGGCCCATGGTTTGGGGGGATGTGAAGATGTTCTATTCCCCCATTGGTCTGAGGTATGGCTGTTTGAAACTAACTGTCTTGTATCAAAAGCCTTTAAGTACCATGATGCCCTAGTGGCTCAAGGGGTTGGACAGAAAACCTATAAATTTGCTTGCTTTACCTCACCCTCTCTTTCTCTTACCAAACTGGTGAAAGATCATCACACACCATGAACTCAAAAGGACAACACAGTGAAGAGCTCGGCAGCCATATTGAGACAGACATGCAGCCTGTTCTGAACAAAGCTGACCACAAATAAGGACTTAGCTAGAGATATTTTAAGTAACTAACAAGTCTGTGTACTACCTAAAACTACACCATTTAGCAGGTTGTATGGTTGCCAATATTTAAATGTACTTTGCATATTTTTATTATTTATAATAAAATCAATAATACATTATTTAAAGTGTAACTTAACTCCTGCTTATCTTTTACTACACCTAATTGCCTGAGGTTATAAATGTAGAAGGGAAGGTGGGGAGAAGTTATATAAAATAATACCTTATAAACAGTGGTAGGTCTGTGAGATTTGAGGCATTCTGACAAAGGCTACACATTAATAATACAAAAGGGGAAAGTACAGTAATATATCACTCTACCAAGACAAAACACTGCATAACTTCTTGTTCAGGGCAGATTCCTACCTATTCTGGGTCATGTATTACTCTGCATTGGGTGAAACTGATTCAGGAAATGAATAGATGGATGAAATAATCCTTTAATTCCAAACACACTGCTGTACTTTTCTCACTTGATTCTGAAAAAACCTCAGCCATCTAGCTGCTCTTTGTGGTTTGCTGTGGAATATTAGCTTGGGGTGAAAAGGTTTTTAAGAAAACATTCTCAAGCCTGTTTAATCCAATTTGGAATTGTATTTTGCTAGAGCCTATTCTGCCAGTATCGGGCACAAATGAAGGGCCCAGTACTGCACAGGAATCAGTCCATCACAGGACCTTGTTAAGTCCACATTCAGACTCCTATTGTTAGTGAAGCAAATACTCTTTTAACTTTTTAGCTCATCTCATCTCATCGTCCATTTTTCCTGGTGTTGGTCATGGTGGAAGCAGGCCAAGGCTTTTTTTTTTTTATTCCCTGTTATTACGTAAAACAGTTTAAATATGTTAGGGCAGCAAGGTGGTGTAGTGGTTAGTAGTCTCGCAGCCACAGAGGATCAAATTTAATCTTGTCTCTTTAATTTTATATGTTCCCTTTGTGAATCTGGGGGTTTTCCTCAAATACTTCAGGTTTCTCCTATGTTCTGAAGATGTTAGTGGGCAACAAGCTGGTCCTTCAGTGAGTATGAGTATGAGTGTGGATGAGTATGGCACCATTTACACCTCTTGATTAGTGAACAAAAAGCAATAACCATTGCTAACCTTGATAGACAAACCTTTATACCATTTATCAACCAAAAAAGTGTGGGTGTATATGTACAGAAGGAATCTGTAATAAAACTTCCACGCTGTCTGTTATAAATCATTGCAAGCCTAGATCTGTGCTCTCTGCTCGTTTTCTGCCTGGCTTTAACTTCTGCTGTGTAGTAGAACGCCTACTGTCTAGGGTGTGGTTGCAACAAAGCAAAGGTAAAGGAAAGCAAGTTGCATAACCAGGAGGACTATACATAAAGAAACACATTTGTCTTCCTGAGGAAAAAAGATGACTGATCACCAACTGCCCAGTAGATCTCATTTTTATGTTTGAAAAAGAAAACATGCAATGCAATTGAAACTTGGTCTACTGCAGCTCAATTGAGTGAATCCTGGTTTACTGTTAACACCTCGACTCTGTCAACTACTGCTTGCTGTTTTTGTTTTTGCTGTTGTGGATCCCCTCTTCTCTGCTCTAGTGACTGGATTCTCCCAGTCTTGGCTCATGCTAGGTGGGAGAGGGAAGGTTGGCTTCTTTTATAATGTACATTTGTTTATTGTTTGTCTTTGTTTAATAAAATGTTCATCACAAATAAAAAGAAAAAGAGGACCACAATGTTTGTATCCTCAAAAAGTTTAAGTGCAGTATGCAACAATTTCAAATAGTGTGAAACACACACGCAACCTGGCAATTTTTTAGATAAGAATTAAAAGAAATAACATTTGCAGGTTTAGTGCCTTTTTCTGTAGGAGAAAAGATGATCAAGCTGAGCTAAAATACAATTATATTTGGTGTTGTTTGTTAATATTTTGTGTCTGTATATGCTTACATAAAATTAATGGATGGGTGAATGGATGGATTCTGCCATCAGTGATCTAAACACAAAGGCACCTTGCTAGAAGATGCCCATAGTTTACACTTTCATTTGTCCATTTCCTTAAAATGTTTAGCTAGCCTGTGTTTCCCAGAATGCAACTCTCATTCAACTCTTGACATAACTTCTCAAACACCATGACTTTGTGTGCAGGTGGCATGCTTTTCTAATCCTCCATCAAACGTACAGCATGTTTATTAACTCAAGGTTAATTACAGGGTAGTGCACAAAAAGTAGCCCCATCCGTGATAAGGAGCCCTGTCCTGGTTTTAGCTGAAGCCAGATGTAGCTAGTAGAATTATGCACTAGTGATTTGTTTTGTTAGTTCCAATATCTGTATGCTTGCTGAAGAGAGGACATGCCATATTCATTGGTAGAGCATACGAGTACTTCGATTGTGAACCTGAATGTTTGCACAGGTTCCTACAAGTTGACAAACTAGGGATTCCTGGAACAATATCCTATTGTGTTTCTCTGAAATCCATAATTCCATTGATGAAAAAAATGGGGTACTACTGCATTAAAGCTAATAAACCTTTCTATCCATACCCCAGGTTTCTTCAATAACATTGCAGACCTTATAGAAAGAAGTCCCTTGTAAATCAATGCAGCAATTCTCACAATGAACGGGATTTATGAAGGTCACAATGTGTACTCCTAGATTTGCAGGACATTTTTTTTTGTGTACCATCCCTTAATCTAAGTCAACCCTGATTTCTTCAACATTCTTCAGAATACTTTTTAAAAAAAGAACTAAAATTCCAGTGCACGACTCTCTGTTTTACATGTGTGCTGTATCAGCTGAGTTCAAATCTCACTGACATATGAATAGATATTTTTGACAGCCACATCATCTGAACAGCTGCAAAATGTTGACTTCCACAAAATGACCTAAAATGAATCAGCACCCTTACAGTGAAACACATGGTGACCCTCCAATCACTTGAAAACATATTTACAAGCTTTTCATTTGCTTATGAATCTCTGAGAATGCGATAATTCACACATTTAATTACCTCAGGCTACAACGAAAGGCAGTGTCACCACAGAGGACACTATTTTGGATATGCTCATATCTAGGTTCCCATTCCAAACACAACACAGCAGGACCCTAGTGGAACTTAGGAGCCTCATCTTGCCAGCCAGCTGTTTTTCTGCACAACAGGTGTTTCTCTGAGGATTCAGACTCTTTCAGACATAAGAGGTGTGAATTACACCCCATCTCTCATAGGAGCCTCATGAAAAACTTCACCGATACAGAGACCATAGCTCATTTTGTCTAAGGAAGAGTCATGACCATCATGAGGGATTTGCAACACTGTCTATCCATTGCTTCTTTTGCATTACTAGGAGGTGAGTCTGTTAATAGTTACCTTTAATTTCCAGCAGAGGTTAACTGCCTAATGTTTTCTTTGTGATATCTATAGTATCCGTTGCTTGTGCCATTCTCATCTGTGACAAAAAACACAGTGGTCCCACCTATGAGTCCCTGCAAGATGTCTTTAACAAGAAGTCCTTCCGTCCCGCCTTCAATTTGAGCTCTCCAACCATCACCAATATCTCTTTCACACTCTATGCTGTGCTGGGAGTTGTGAGTATTTTCACAGTATACCACTGGAACAGATTCCAGACATTTCCACATGTGAGAAAGGACCTGTTCTCAGCTTGGCATTACTTTCATTCTTACTCTTTCAGAATGAGAAGACCCAACTTTTGACCACATTCCTGTGGCTCAGACTGGTGAGTGAGCAATTCTCTCTACAGGCACAGTGTTGTCGTTTGGTGGAGTGTGGGGGTCTCTTTGTTGATTTGTTCTGATCTATTTTTGTGGTACTGTCTTTTTTGGCACTTAATTCAGTGGGGTTTCCTTTTTTCCCTAGCCATTGCTCTCCATGAGTCTTTGTTAGTGCCTGAGTCCCGATTGTTGGAAGGGATTAAAGCACTTACTATGTTCGGTAGTTTCACTCACTGGGTTTGAGGGGACCCTCTCATTGTGGATTTTATTTGTGTTCCAAGGGTCTTTTATGTTTTCTTGTCAGGAAAGTTTAATTTTATCCTACTATCTTGTTTATTTTAGTGGGAATATTAACCATTAAATGATTCAGGAGCTTGTGAATTCTTATTTTGTAGATATAAATTTTTCTGAATAATTATTTCTTGCTTTGTTGAAATTTCTGTTATGGTGGCAAAAGGTTTTTATTTTGAGATTATTATTGGGTGTTGGTTCCACCTCATTTTGGGGTTCTTGGTTTTAACCCATTTTATAACAAAGCTTCCTTATTGTGGAGGACATATTTTTTCCTTGAACCACAGTTTAGTACACTGCTTCTAGAATTCTCTTTGATCTGACCCTTTACTTCATTTCAGTACTGGCACCATGAATTTCTCCAGTGGGACCCGGAGGCCTGTGGTGGGGTGTCCAAGATTTCGCTGCCTGTGGAAGAGCTGTGGACCCCAGACATCATTGTTTATGAATTGTAAGTTAATTAAAAGTTCATCTGATCATCATGTTCACATGGTATCTCTTAGGAATATATTGTGCTAATGAGAGCATTGAGGGGGTGGGAAGCGTGTGGGATGTTTGTTGAACATCTCAACAGATGACTGGTAATTGATGATGCTCTTTTTCCAGTATAGATGAGGACAAGTCCCAGCGTTGCCCATATGTCTATGTGAATCATACCGGGCAGATACGCTACGACCGGATGCTACGTGTTGTTAGCTCCTGCAACTTGGAAATATTCAATTTTCCCTTTGATGTGCAAAACTGCACTCTTACCTTTGGTTCCTATATGCACACAAGTGAGTATACAGATGGCTAGGTTGGTTCCCAACTACTCACATGTGTAAGGATGAGGGCACTGCATTGGATCATCACTCCTACTGATAAAACTAGTAGGGAAAGTAGTAGAGATGGACAGTGGGTCATCAGTCTTGGGGGCTCCTACCTATTCAAGTATAAAAATAAGCAAGACACATCCATAGTTAAAGATCCCAATGAGGGAGATCTCGAATGTGGATAGTTTGCTGTGTATAATGGTCTCTTTCCACATGCAGTTCGAGATGTGAGGGTCAGCACTGCCATTCCTTTTGAGCAGATCTCTGCCAATTCTAAGAAGTATCTGGAGACAAGTGGAGAGTGGGAACTGGTGGTCATCCAAGGCGAATCAGACATCCTTAAGTTTGGTATTGATGAGTGGGACATCATAACATTCTGGGTGAGCACTCCTATCATATGTTTCTTACACAGGTCACTCATCGTATTAAGCACTGCAGAATATTCATTACTTGGTAAGGATTATGTATTTATTGTTGCTATCTCTATCTGCAGGTGGTCATCAAACGCAGGCCCATTCTTTATGTGGTCAATTTACTTATTCCTAGTGCCTTCTTGATGGTTATCGACATTCTTAGCTTCTTGTTGCCCCCCCACAGTGTGGATCGTGCCTCCTTCAAAATGACTCTCATTCTGGGATATACGGTTTTCTTGCTCATCATGAATGACCTTCTTCCAAGCACTGCTAATGGGACACCACTTATTGGTGAGTGGGTAAGACAGATATACTAAATGAAAAAAAGAGTTGCAAGCTAGTTTTAGACTCTTTCCATAGCTGTAAACATGTCCGATTTCTAAAAGGCCAACTCCAGCTTTGTGTCTATCATCTCTTCTCTGCCAGTCAGCTCTGACTAGAGATGTAAATGACAAAACATTTTTCAGATTGGACCTCTTGATAGCTGATGAAAGTAATTGTTTTTTATATTCTGTATTTCACAAATGCCTTCATCTAAGGTGGCTTAGAATATGCGTCCACAAAATTCTTTTACAACTGAAGCACTAGCAGCTTTAGTGACTTGCTCATGGCAACAGAGTGATTTAGAGATAGGAGTTAAACTGGCAGCCTTGTAGTTAAAAATCCAGTTCCACCACACTGTGAATTAATCTACATATACAGCATTTTCTTTTGTGTGGTCTGCTGGAGAAGAACCCATTCCATAAATTGTGCTCTTAAGATATCATGGGTTTGAATACATTCCATCTAATGGATATTTATTTTCACCAAAGTAGAGTTTAATAATCAAATACACATGAGCATTAAATTAATGTGAACAGTTTATGTATGTATATGATAATATATATATAACAGATAAACCCTTAAAAATGAACAACATATGCATGGCCTTATCAGCAATAACTTCAAAAAGTGATAAAGCAGTTTACAAGTTTGAAGCATAAATATCTGTTGCCTAATCATTAATAAAAATCAGTTTTAGAATTTACATTCTTCTTCAAAAAATGAGACTTTCGCTAAGTGTGTCATGTTGTTATACTTCACTTTGATGCATTTCTGCTATTAAGAATGGCTTTTAGGTAAGTTTTCTACTGATAAACATCCCTTCTCTGTCATCCACCAAGTAGATCCTCTGTTACAATAACTTCACTGTTCTTCTCACCCATATTGTTACCTTTTCAATGGGGCTCAAGAAATGCTAGAACAACACTGATGTAACCTTTTCAGAGATTTTTGAGGACTAGATGTCACTATAAAAACGATCAAGGGAGAGAGAGAGAATGATACATGTATTAAATGTCTAGACCCTGTCATTAATAGTTGATGCCTAGTTTTTCTTAGCATACAAATAATGTTAATGGCTTGTCTTTTTTTCCTGCATATAAATATTAACTTTTATCTGTAGCAATAGGTCTAATTTCACAAATACATTGCCACTAAATGGTTACTACGAATCAAACAGAGTGAAGTGTAATGTTCAACTCCTTAGACAATTTATTAATTACATGGATCCAATGTTAAAGAATTTATTTCAATCCAAAGGTATATTATAGTGCATGCTAGGAAGGGGCCAGTTTCATCCACACTACCAAACTGTGTGATTCTGAGCAAGTTACTTAAACCACCAGTGCTGTAAAAGAAAAACATACGGTACACGTTTTTCTTGTGATTTGTATATAACATTATATAGCTGTGAAGTCCATTATACACATCTGCCAAATAGGCAACATACCCCTAGGTCACAATTACTTTATCTTAAAAGTAGCTAGAATGCCACAGTACGACTCTAGCCCCTTACATTATTGTTTAAGGTTGCCACATTTTGACAGCCTTAGTTCTGCACCTCTAAGACAAGATTCCAAGGTCTGGCAGAAAATAGCAACCACCATAAAACTTGTCCAGAACATACTCCTGCAAAGCTTGAAATCCTCAGATACAGCATCCACATCATTTTTGTCTCAAACTCTGGCTTACTGACCCAATTTCTGTACCTACAGGCATATATTTCTCAGTCTGCTTAGCCTTTATGGTGATGAGTTTGCTGGAGACGGTGATAATCACCAATATTCTGCATCATAACGCCATGAAGTATGAGCCAGTGCCAGACTGGGTTCGAGTTGTATTTCTGAATCATATTGCCCGGCTGATCTGCTACAAACACTCGCCTAAGCCTTCTGAGACACCTTCCACCACTGGGGACTTTTCCAACAATGAGCTGAAACCTTACACAGGTAAGAAGAGCACAGAATATGGTAGGCTTTAGTCTTAACAGTTAACCACATGTAACCTGCTGCTTCTCAGACCCAGGGGAAAAAATCAAGAACATTGAGGTGCCCTTCATCCAGCTGCCCTCCCTGGCAAACACAGAGGTCCAACAAATCTCTCGTGACCTGGCGTCAGTACGAAGCCACCTTGATGAGCTACAGATCCAGCAGAGCCGTGAGGAGGAGTGGATCCATGTTGGCTACATTCTGGACTTCTTACTCTTCAGGGTCTACCTGTTCTTCATACTTGCTTATGCTCTTGTCATAATTTGCACATGGTGCATCTGGTTCAACATGTAGATCAACTTGCCAGCACAATTAGCATAAAAATTCAACTCCATCTTCAGAAGATTCATCCGGGTATATGGCACAGAGTATAAGCTTGGCCGAATATAGCCCTTTTGAATGATGTATGCCTATGGTTAATGTAGATGTAATGGGTTTTCCTTTTAACCACACTTTCTGCCTTTAATAAAGATACTTTTTTTTTTTTGGTTTGTTTGTTTGTTTTTTTATAACATTAAATCTCACTTTTTTTATTGCAGGTGGAGACATAATTCGGCTGCCACCAGCCTGAATTGAGTGCAGTGTGTTTGACATCATTAGGTTATTTCTGTGGCAGGTCAGTGCATGTCCTAACACACTGGGAGTGATTAGCTATCAGCTCCTCTCCTGTCTGAAACTTTACTGTCATACAGCTGGTGCCCATTTATGTTGAACAATTCTGGACACTACTAACACTCAGTGTAACTCACCTGTCAAGGCTGAACACTCAAAAACATACTAAAAAAATTATTTAAAATTATATTTATTTATGCAAGATCTAATTTAACAAGCAAACAAGCAGCAGGATGGGGCAGTGGTTCAGTGTCATTCATTCAAACCTACCACAATTCAGACATGTCTGATCGGAACCATTCATGATAGTTGGAACAAGTGCAATGTAATTATCTGCCCACTGGAAGAAGAAAAAAAAAAAACAGCTTCATTTTCAAATGAAGTGGGTGAAACCAAAGAGGAGATTTTATCCCTCATTTCAAAGAAAGTTCAAATCCTGCTGGTTTCCACCATCTCACCGAGGTTCCATGACTGCTGATCCTTATAAGGCCAAGACCACACTGAAACTTAATGTTAACTGCAGACCACACAAACGTTTGTGAGTAGGCTGGAGCAAAGATCACAGAACCAGATTACCACAGTCCAAAAAAACTGACTATGGGTAAAACAGATTTACCAGTGTCACAGCTAGAACCTAGAGCTCTACCTGATCTCCGATATTCCCATACTAACTTTAGAGAAAAAGACAAAATACATTCACAGTCACCACAGAGTCCTGAATCCAGCTCAGCTGGTCCTACAGTCCATTTTAACTCTGGTATATTCAGTGATGAGATGAGTAATGAACAGGCCCCACAGGGGTCAGTTTATGTCCTGCTCCTGAGAGCCATTAATTCCTTTGCTACTTTGTCCACTATCCTCTTCCTCATCTTCAGAAGTTTGCACCTCCATATTCTGACGAGCCAGCATTTCCCTGCGCAGTGCTAGACGTCGGCACTTGGGACACTCCTGGTCATAGCGGAAGCAGCTCTTGTGATAGCAGGCCTTGCATTCTATGCAAAGAGAGAGGGTGGCACACACACATTATAAGCCAACGTACAAAATCCCCAAACTGCTGCCCCATAAAAATCAGGCTTTCAAAAATATTCTTCTTTGCTACAAGCAAGCAAGCAAGCTTTCACAAACAGCCCCAACATTCACACAAGACACCTCATCCCAAAATACCACATAGGTTCACTTAACCACAACTCGCCTCATATTACCACCAAAACCTCTTGCTGCATACAGCCATCATCCCAGTTAACACATTCATGCTAACACTAAAGACTGCCTTCTGTACTACAATCTGCTAAAATGCAAGGTGCCTTGAAAAAAATCTCACCTTGCTCAATAAGATACATAAAAACACATAGCATATTGCATATACAGTATTCAACTAATTAGAAATAAACAATAGCTGCAATTCAAATCTCCAGCCTAGTTTCATAGAATAAGCCAGAATGAGAAGTCTAAACCTTAATCTTACCCTCACAACATCGGCACTTCTGTAGCTCAAACGGGAAAACAATGTCCTTGTCATTCCCACAGAACTCACAAATGAAACCTTTGGCTTGGCAAAGCTGTAGAGAAGTACACATTTAAGTCAGGAGTGGAAACAAGAGCAGAATATGCACCCTCCCCAAAAAAACAAGAAATCATAATTTTATGAATGACCAAATCACCTCACATCTGTGGACATGTGCAGCACCTCTCTGGACAAGATCTCGGAGACGGGGTGCCAACTCTCCTTTTCGAACAGCCACCAGATCACTCAATGAGTATAGGTGTAGATCTTCTGTTAGGTGACCAGGTTCTTGGTCAAATTGATCTAACAAGCTGTCAGACAAAGAAGAACAGACAGTCAGCAAAAGCAGGCAGTGTGGGATGCACATAACATAACCACACATCGACACCTACTCCTCGGCCAGACGACATGTTTTGAGCAGGCTCTTCATCCGAACCAACTGTACCCTCAAATGCTGCAAGACACAAGGATGAACATTCAAGTTAAAAAGCAGCTCTAAGTGTGTCAGGGTCCAATCCAAGTTTAGGCTGTATCTTACCTTCACTTGGTCCAGTGCCTTGACTTTCCTATACAAAGCACTATTGATGTCCTCAACATTAAACAGAGGGTCACCCCAGATTTTTGTTAGTAGATCTTTGGAGAAATTGCTTACATAATACTTGCTGAAATCCCACTTGCGTAAAATACGGCTTGGAACCACTGACTGATTGTTGTCATGGCAGCACTGGCAAAAGTATTTTCCCAGATATTCACAATAACGCAGACGTTTGATGTAATCTGGCATGACAAAAGAGAAGGTGACAAAAAGATCTTCTGATTAGCAAAAAGCATTCCAAGTAATATTACCTTCTCAACACCTGGTTAAACCAGGCCTAAATCACCCTCCTCACCTGGCTCAATGCGGATACCACACCCAGCACATCTGTGATTCTGCTTTGCCACAACCACTTTTCTCCTGCAAGGAGAATATAAACAGCTAATGTAGCTAATGTAAACAGACCGTCTCCTAACATATGGGACAGTTTAGTGTAAGTATCAACTCACTTGGGAGCAGGGTGAATGTTGAAGATGATCTGTGGGCGTGGGGGGGCCCACTCTAAGTTCCCTCGGACACGGATCCTTAATCTGTAGATATCTGCATGCTCACCATCATCAGGAGAAATGGGTAGAGAATCTGGAATAGGTAGCAGCTGTTTGACGGAAAAATAAAGTAAGAAAAATGAGACTGAAACAGTTTTCACTTACACGGCTGTACTGATTTAGTTCACAAATAGGATATTACCTTCTGAGGGGCGTCATGCTCGGGGACAAGCCAGTCAAGTTCGGAGGCTGCAGGGAGCTGCATTCCTTCAAACTGTCGTAGCAACCCCATAGCCACGGACTCAGCAGAATTAGACTGCAGGAACAAGTGGGATCTGTGGACCAGTTCAAAACAATCAAAGAATAAGAGAATTTCATTCAGTTTTACTAAAGTACTCTAAATTAGGTAATTATATATTTCCCAGCAAACTGCTATATGAATAAACTGAGATTAATAAGATAAAGGAATACGAAGATGACAGAACAGAGAGATTTTTTGGTTTCTTCTAACTTACTTTCAAAATTAACTGTTACAAGTCTGATATCTATCATAAAAGGTTATTAGCCAGATTCAAATACTAGAATAAATGAAAATAGTTTTGCTGTGTAATAAATCATTCAATTCTGAAAATCTTGTTATGTACAATACTAGGTGAAAATAATTCCTCTTCTGAGGTGGTTTGATTAATATGAACCTTAATGTTTTCTTGAGTATAAAATGTATATGATCTTAATTGTGTTGATCTATTTACATTTCTAAAGTAAATATTTATATTCTTAGCTCATATGTTTTGTTTAGCGGAACTGACCCTGCAATAGAAAAATGTTTGTGAAGCCATAGTGTAATTCTATAAAGAATAACATTTTGGCTTTATAGACATTCCAGCAATATTATAGCTTTTTTGGCATATTTAAATGAAGTGACCTGAAATTTCATAAAGCAAGCAACGGAGTCAGTGAAGAAATTATTAGATTCCTTATGTCTTGAACTTGGTTGAAAATCCTCTGGTATGCATGAAGTACACAGCCTTTTAACTACAATGATTAGACTGAATAACACAAGGGCTTTCTCCCAAATCACACTTTTATATAGCCTCTTGATATTCAAATATATTCTTTATTTTAGACCCTCTAAGTTCTTATTACAATAATCTTCCTTCTGCATGCAAATATGAAAACACCGGTCAGCAAACTCTTTTTCTACAATGTCACAAACTTTCAAACAAAATCGGTCCACGCATTTTTGAGATTTTTGGGGAAGGGGGGGATTTACCCCTAAATATTGATCTATTGTAATGTCCTTTTTTAGTGGATAGCTACTACTCTATATGTACCATCCTTTCCCATTTAGCCAAAAAGCTAAAATTTGAAATAACATTTTTGTTGGTGAGTGAGTCACTTTGCATTATATATTGTATACTAGCAAATCCTGTTTGCAAAATATTTGCAAGAATAAAAGCATTAATGAAATGATGAAAGAGAAGAATTTCACACATTACAGTAAGAAAGGAGATTATTTTAATAAGAAGTGACTTGTGTCACATGATTAGTATGGGATGTTATTATAGTCACTTACAACAGCATGAATATTTAAAATACAATGTGTAACATGAAGAGGTTAACAGAACATATTGGATAAGAAGGGAAATGCAGGGCACATGCAAGTCACTATGTGTGAAGTGTGGCCATCAGGTAATGTAGTATACCAACGTCTACAGTCATGGCCGAAATTATCAGACCCCTGAAATTTTCCCAGAAAATGCACCATTTCTCCCAGAAAATTGTTGCAATTACAAATGTTTTGGTATACACGTTTATTTCCTTTATGTGCATTGGAACAACACAGGAAAAAAAAGCCAAATCTGACATCATGTCACACAGAACTACATAACTGGGCTGGACAAAATTATTGGCACCCTCAACTTAACATTTGGTTGCACGCGCTTTGGAAAAAATAACTGAAATCAAGCGCTTCCTATAACCATCAACAAGCTTGTTAAACCTCTCAACTGAAATTTCCGACCACTCTTCTTTTGCAAACTGCTCAAGGTCTCTCACATTTGAAGGGTGCCTTCTCCCAACAGCAATTTTAAGATCTCTCCATAAGTGTTCAATCGGATTTAGATCTGGACTCATTGCTGGCCACTTCAGAACTCTCCAGCGCTTTGTCTTCAATCATTTCTGGGTTCTTTTAGAGGTATGTTTGGGGTCATTGGCCTGCTGGAACACCCATGACCTCTGACGCAGACCCAGCTTTCTGACACTGGGCCCTACATTGCGCTCCAATATCTTTTGGTAGTATTCAGATTTCATGATGCCTTGCACACAGTCTAGGCGTCCAGTGCCAGAGGCAGCAAAACATCCCCAAAACATCTTAGAACCTCCCCCATGTTTGACTGTAGGTACTGATAAATTCAGCCATGACTGTATAATTGTCAAAAAAGGCAATTTGTTGCATAAACATTATTGTAAGTGAAAATATCCCTGTGTGTAACCCACAAGCACCCGTACGTATGTGCCTTTTCATTTTATTAGGAGGCTTACGTTGAAATGAAGGAAAAAGGAGGTGTAAAATGGTAGTGTCATAATGCAGTTTTGGCCAGTAACAAAGTATGCACCGAATAAACAGTCAGATACCACAGTCGATAATTGGTCACATTGAAGAATTGAAGATAAGCCTAAGACCAAAACACGGATTCCTCATTATTGTTGTGGAGTAATATAGTAGTTGTGGCAACTGTTGCTTGTATCAAGCAAGGACGAACACAAGCGAAATAAGGATATAAACAAGTACAAGTTACTGGTTATCAAAATAAATTTCATACTTACCAGCAACAATCTCAGTCCTTTAATACAAACTATGCACTAAATGATTCACAGGTAGTTAAGTGAAATATACTGTATATTTACAAGGGCCAAGTTTGCTTGACTGGGGCAATTATCCAAATACTGTAAATGCTCCCTTCTTTATTGTCAAACTCTTCTTTTATAATCCACTGCTTCGCTAGTAGTCGTGACATGGCACTGCTACCTAATTCACTATAGAACTTGCTTGAACATGAACAGATGCAAATGTACCAGGATTAGTTTTATACTTTTGCTATATTTCACTTTTAACACAATGTCTCAGAACTCAGTTGCTGTCCACTTCTTCCCAAAACTTTGTTTTTCTTTGAATCCACAAAGCAATCCCCAACATCAAACTACCTCCTACCAGCACTGACAATACTAAGCAGGCAAATGTCTTTTTCTAATGGAGAATAGGAGAAGGCCGTCAATCTCAGCCTTTATGCACCTTTAAAACCAGACACTACCATACACTTTATATATAAAAAAAAAAACAAAAAAAAAAACAAATGGGTTGCACCTAAACCCACAAAAAATAATCTCTAAAATTCTCCTCTTAGCTAATTTTTCTGCAGGCAATGGATGGTACCATATGGGTCCTTATACCAATTCTGAAATCTAATGTGCTCAAGCTAGAGATTCAGATACAAATACAAATGACAATAAAAGTATTAGTGAAATTCTGGGTATGATTTTTGAGAGATTTAAAACATTAGACAAATATAAAGTAAATTACAAATAAGACAAACTGTTATATATTATAAACTATATTAATATTACATTTTGTGAAATGTGTGAAATTTTGAGTGTTAAACATCTGTGCAAGTTGGAATGCATGAGGCTTTTAATACTACTTACACAACTATTGGAGGCAGATATTCATGAGTGCGCCAGTTTAATTTTTGTCACTTGTATTTCTTTTCTGTTATGAAGAAAGACACTTGTTTACTGTATTATATGCAACAATGTGCCTGTGTTTGTTTTAGAACTAGGTAAGCTTGAAATGCAGACTATATAAGGATTTAATTTAGGCCAAAAGTACATTTGTTTTTTGACATCAAGTTTTTTTTTTTTTTAATACAAAGTAAGAATACATCAGAAAAAGTAGTTTCAGCATTGCTTCTCATTTACTATATTGATGGGTTGTCGCTTATTACTCAAACAAAAATTGTCAAATGGCATGATTACTTATAATGTACATTCTTATATTCTATACTTGCATCACAAAAGGCTTCTTATAAAATGTACTTTTTAATTAATTTATTTTGTGAGCTTGGTTCCAGGTGTAGTTTCAGTTGAATTTCTGCTACAATTATCTAGCAGTAAAAAATCATGTCATCATTTATCTATTATACTTCTGTCCAAGCCAGAAAATGCATGACGCCACACAAGCAAACCCTCTGAAGGGGCTATGAAGCAAAATACTCAGAGCCCCATGAAAATCAGATTCCCATGTGTTTTATGTGCTTTCACAACTATCAGAGAACATACGACTCCGACAGGGTGTTCACAGTAGTGAAAAAGGAGGAATTACTTTAAGGAGACGCAGCATATTGCCCCGTATCATGTTAATGCACTGAACAATTAAATGTTCTTTAAAAACTTTACAAAGGAGTCCCGGTTAAAGTCATGATTTTTCCAGGTTTCAATCCATAACACATGCCTATAGCCCCCAAAACAGTGACATGAAAAGTTAGAATTAGTTTCAATGGCTCTTCCACAGTTTGGGATCCCCCTCCAAATCTTCATCACTAAGATAAAGTACATGAAATGCAGTGTTTAAATAATTTGAAATTATGTAAAAAACTGAATTAATATTGCTTAAAACACACACACAAATATTTAGTGCATCAAAGATATTTCCCAGTTGGAATACCATTTTTTTTCTGTCTTTCATTGGAAATAAAGTATTTAATAATTTTCTTGCTTTGCTAAATGACACTGCCTGTGATTTAATGTTCACTGTTGCTGGAGTGACCAGGCTGCCACGGTTTTCAGGTGTGCTTGCTCTGTATGTATATGAAGTGGTTAATGAATGTCTTTTGTCAACTTCAAGAATTATTTTACTCGTGAAGAGCTCTTGAACAAACAGGACTTATTTCCATTGGATTTTTTTCTTAGGTTTGTTATTGATAAGGGAGATTTACCACAGACATTTTCCCCATTTCTCTGCAGAAATGTCACCAGTCAATCATACTTCAACAAGAGGTAAGTGGGCTGGTGATCTGGAAATGCAGAGGCTTTTGTGCTTAACTCCCAACAATCTGCATTTCAAATGTTTGCTTGCTAATCAATAAAATCCTCATTAGTACTAACAAAGATATTGCAGATATTTGTGCCTTCTGCTTTGCTGAAAAGTGGCTTAATGCAGATCTACCAGACAACATTGTTCAAATGGCAGGATATCCGTTATTCAGAGCAGACTGTAACAGTGGACTTTGTGGCAAATCACAAGGTGGCGGTGTGTGCATGTTTATAAACAACAGCTGTTGCAGGGATGTGTCTGAAATTCTCTCTTTTCCTCTGCTAATTTAGAAGGTCTTGTCATTCATTGCAAGCCATTCTATCTGCACAGGGAATTTCATTCTGTTATACTGGTTAGTATTTACATTTCTGCCAATGCAAATGCTCAATTTAGCACAACAGTTGTTAGCTGATAACATTCATCATTTGGAAAATAAATTCTCCGGTACTGTCATTTTCATTATGGGGGTCTTAACCAGACTAACATGAAAGACGAGCTGCCCAGATACCATCAACTGATCAACTGCCCTACAAGTGAGGGCAAAACATTGGATCACTTTTATACCAACATTAAAGGGGCATTTCACCCGTGCACCTCTTGGCAACTCTGACCACGCTACGATTATGTTTGTTCCCAGCTATAAAAGGAAACTGGAACAGTTAAGCCCACCAGGACTATTAGCCACAGATGGACTGCTGTTGTTGTTAAGCACCTTGAGCATGGGAAAGGTGCTATATAAATAAAATGTATTATTATTAGAAGGCTGAGGGACTTGTCAGCTAAATGAGTTTTATTGCCGGTTTGTCAAGGACATGAGCTCATGCTTGGACTCTGTCCCTCTGCCTTCTATATCAACAGTATAACCCACTAACCCCCCACACCATGCTCACAACAATTTCAGAGTCACCATCCACCCCTTAATTAACCCCCGTCAACTTCCCTTCCCCCAAGTCATTCCTCTACGCTCCACCCCATACTTCCTGTGAAGCAAGAGGAGGTACAAAAAGCAGCTGGCCCTGATGGAGTATCACCTGGTACTCTTGTACAGACCAGTTAGCATCAGTCTTCACTTACATATTCAACATCTCCCTGAAGCTGGGCAAGTTCTGGTCTGTTTTAAGGTAGCCATTATCATTCCAGTTTCCAAGAAGGTTAAAATCTCTGAACTTAACGATTATTGGCCAGTTGCTCTGAGCTCGGGGGTTATGAAAATATTTGAACGTCTTATGCTTTCCTACCTAGAGTCCACCGCTGACCCTCTCCTTGATTCACTTTAGTTCACATATAGTGCAAATCGTTTAGTGGAAAATGCAATTAATTTATGCCTCCACTATATTCTTCAGCACATGGACTTGCCTAACACCTATGTGAGGGTCTTGTTTGGTTTCTGTCTGCCTTCGATAAAACTGTTCCAGAGTTGCTTTAGAATAAACTATTCCAGTTAGGTGTACCCTATGGTGTCTGCCAGTGGATTTCGAGTTTCTTGACAGGTAGGAAGCAGTATGTGAGACTGGGACCTTATATGTTGAATCCAATGTCAGTTAGCACAGGCTCCCCCAGCCCCACCCCAAGGCTGTATTCTTTCACCGATCCTATTTTCATCTCATACAATTGATGCAGATGGCACAACCGTAGCAGAGTCCCATTTCCAATAATGATGCGTCTTCCTATCAAAGTGAGGTGGGTCCGTCTTACAGAATGGTGTTCTTGTAACAACTTGGAGCTCACTGCTATTAAGACAGTAGAAATGAGGATTGCTTTCCGCCAACAAGTCACTAACTGTCCACCTTTGCAATTTAATGCCCAGACTGTGTCTCTAGTTCAGTCATTTAAGTTTCTGGGGACTACTTTCATTAACACATTAAAAATAGGTCAAGCACATCACCACCATCATCAAGAAAGCCAGGCAGAGATTCTAAGATTCTACTTCCTTTACCAACTTAAGAAGCTTGGCATATCAAGGCGTATATTGCTAAATTCTTACTCAGCCATCATCGAGTATTGTGACCGCCCCCATCACCATTTGTTTTGCTTCCGCCTCTTCTCTTTCTAAGACATGGTTGCAGCAGGTGATTTGTTTAGTTGAGAAAATCATTGGCTGTTGTCTCCCAAAATTAAAAGATCTGTTCATGAGCTTCTTTCCTCAAATTATTCAGATCCTAAAAAAACTTGCACAGGGTTACTCGTAACTGTTTTTAAAATATATAACTGGTAACTGTGTTGTTTGTCTATTTGTCTGCTTCAAACTTGCTCAACTTATACTATTTAATACTGTATATATTATTTTGTATAGTTCTTCTATTCATTTGAGATAACTGTTAAAGTTTGTCAATGTTTTATTTATGAAATTGTAATTGTATAGTGGTTTGCACATCGTAAGGTTAATGGTGGGGTGAAATTGTGTTGTCTGGAGTTGGTATTGTCTTGTATTTCATGTTTTGCACCTAACCAAGGACAATTATGGTACGTTTCAGATGCTAGCAATAAAGTGATTCTGATTGAAGATTTAATAGTAATGTATGCAATTTCTAAGAGTAAAATATTTATTAGCTTCCTATGTTTCTAAGCATGAGGGTGACTGAAAAAGAACCAGATACGGATAAGATAATGCTAGGTATATTAACAAGGAAAAAATATCCTTAGAAAAGCCATTGTCAAGCACATCACATGCAGCTACATCTAATTTCTCAACATACCCTTAAAAACATATGTCCAATCAAAGAATAGTACAATCGTAGGCTTTAAAAATGCAACAGGCTTATTATTCTAAATTATCCAAAGAAGAGCAAATTAACCATATGGGGTTAGAGGCGAAAAAAAAAAATGTGTGCAACAAGAAAGCACACAGTGCCATAATAATATGTAACCCCAGCCTAGTTTGACATGGCATATAAGGCATATTCTTACTCTAAGTAGGCAGGCCAGTCCAGCATAGCACACATTATCAAAAAGGCTGCAGCAGTATCTAGCCCTAAAAGGAAAAAAATGTCAGAAAGAGAACCCAGCAGTTACCATGATTAAGACAAAACTTTGTCCATCCAAACAAAACACATTGGGAAAATGGAGTGGCTTAAAATAAAGACGACGGATGTCCTTGAGTGGCTCAGTCAGAGTCCTGAACTAAGCTCCACCACACATTTGTTGTTAATACTAAAAACTGCTTGTTGTTGCTCCCTAACTAACCTAGCCCAGCTTGACATATTTCTCAAAAAAAGCAAAGGGGACACCTTACTCTGTCATGTAGTTCAAAATTAATAGAAACATATTTAAAAACTACTTTCTATAAACCGCTGCAAGAGGTGGCTTAACTAAGTAGTGAACAAAAGGATGAAAACCTACAAACTAGTCACATTTCAGAATTTTGAAATTACATTTTTCAATGATTTATAATTTTCTATCTTTTTTTGGCAAGTAGTATTGTTTAGCACTGCTGGTTCACAACTCCAGAAAGCTGGGTTTGATTCCCAGGAAGGTCTGTGTCAGTGGGTGATCACTGGATGCTCTGTTGAACACAACACAACTCTCAAAGCCATGCCAGATAGGTTGGCTCAAAACTGACCCTGTGTGAATGACAGCCCTCTGCCTTAAACCTGGCGCTGCCGTGGTTCTGCATCCCTGCAGATATACAATGGAAAAAGGAGCAATTCAAATTGGATAACTTTGATTTTTTTTTATCCATTGTTAACTCCATTGCTAGAAGAGAGGCCATATCTTGTTTAACTGACTGCCTACCATATCAGTTATGTTGCACAAGATATTCTGTTACTGCTTTTTCTACTACTGATGAACAGAACAAAAAGTGTAAAAATGGAAACACTTCAGGAATCGCATTCTTTTTTTGTGAGAAGGAATAGTGTCTCTACATTAGGGGCTGGTTAGGCACTTTCCCCAGGAGGAGAATAACATAGTTTTACAAAAATTTAGTAGTAAACTCATCTCAGCCTTGACTAGTGAGGAGGTACATGACAGAATTATTTAGAGAATGCTGAGCAAGTAGATCAACCCGACATAAAAGTGGGAAAAGATAAAGATGATGAAGAACCAGAAAATGGAGTACATCAAAATTTAAAGTTTGTCTGGGTTACAGTAATCCTGTATAACAAGGCAATCACAGAACAAACATATGCAGGCCGTAATTGAGTATCACAAGAGGGATCTATACAGAACCTAATATACTGTACATGCACTCATATTCTGAACCTATTTTTCCATTACAATGTTTTAGAGAGGTAAAGCCTAACATAGAAGTATTCGGGGTAAGGCAGGAGAAAATTCATAGACACCACTTTTCAGTCGACTGTTGGGCAAGGTCAAAAATCACACCAGGCCATTTAAAAAATACAAATTACCCAACAGAGCCATTTGGGATGTTGGAAGAAAGTCCACACAGATACAGGGAAAACATCATGACTCTACACTGTCAGTCACTAGGCCTGGAACTGAACCTGGGGGTTCTTGTAGCTGTGCCAACCTTTACAGAACGTTCACACTAAAACACAAGACTGTATCAACTGTCCGTTCCCACAAGTCCCCTGCATTACATTAACTGTACTTTTACATCAGTTCATAAAATATATCACATTTTACCAGCCTTGAGGATTCGCTCATTAATAACTCACCCGTTTTTATTACAGTATAGCACCTAAACACAGTGGAAAAGCTCCAGTAATCCTTCAGCAATTTCTTTTGATTTTTTAATTCCCACCAGTCAGTTTACATCAATAATGATTATGGCTGCCAGCCTAGCTGGTGCCAAAGGGCACTTTTTTCTTTAATAAAAAACTTGTCTTGGGTTCTATGACTGAAGTCAAATTAGAGATTCAGAAATCCACTTGTTTGTGTAGTGCCTTGAGTAATGCAAATAGCTTTATGTGCCTTCAAGGCACCCACATTAATAATGTAAATTTAAATGCAGGTGAGAAGTTACAGATCAGATATCTCTCCAAGTTAGTACACTCTCTTTCGGACAAATAGTAAGTGGTGAAGAATGAAGCAACAGCCTTTGAATTTTCATTATGTTAACTTGGCCATACTGACAGCCTGCCTTTTCTGACAACATGCACTCTTTGGGTAACAGACTCCATTATTTTGAATGACACGTACTTCCTTAAATACTCTGAGTTTGTTCTGGTCTTCCTGCTATTCAGTGCTACAGTAAAATTTTTGTCTTTTCCTTTTTCTCCAGTAAAGCTCCCTGGCATTAGGACCTATGTGGACCCACACACTTATTGAGGACCCATGTCAGGCTGTGCATGAGTTTGCCAAGGAGCTAGATGCCACCTGCATAGCCATGGACAAGGTATGTCCAGTTCAAAGAAATATTGACTAAAATTGACTGAAATTAAGTAGTGAACAAGATGTTCTAAAAAGACATGAGTATAAAATAAAAAATATAGGAAAAAATAGAAAAACAATAAATAATGCATGTTTGTGTTACTATTACAAGATTTCATACTGAAAATCTATTGAGGTGTCTATTCATTTGCTTTTGTATGTATGTACACAGTATGTATTTATCTTTGCTCAGGATTTTGCTCAAAAAGCACCTAGCCAAAAAATGGAATGGATTATAGAGCAGCCTTCTCAATCAGCTGCCCTGTTTCTCTGTGGAATCGCACCATAAGCCATCTCAGTTCACAGATTTGCATTGTGGTAACCACTAGTGGTCAAATGAGAACCCACAACATCTGGATTACAACAGCTCTTAGAAGATGTCAGTAAATGCAGCTTTAGCTAAAGGAGACTCCTGGCCCCGACCACATAAATTCTGCTTTTCTAAATGTTGCAAGCAAAATTCTTCTTGACGACCTCGGCTGAGCCATCTACTCAGCCCGCACTATACTGCATGGCTTCAATAACCACAGCTGTGCTAAGAGAGAAATCTTCTGTACCAACATCCAAGCTCTTTCTTTCAGCCTCAAATGTACTCATCCTACCCATTACACACACCCCCATATGAATATAGGTCAAGGCACCTGTACCAGCATCATGGAACACGCTACAAAAAAAAAAAAAACTGAACAAAAACAAGATGAAGTGACTTACATAACTGATGAGCCAGGAAGGGACACACTGCGACCAGACTTTGTAATGTCAGCATCTGTAGAAACACAATTGCAATGAGAAGTCAAGCAGTTGTCACTCTGAATTCTGAGCTCAGAGAAGTGTTAGAAAGGACTAACAGACAAGCAGCATAAAAGACAAAAAGGTAACACAGAGAGCAGCATAAAAGTATATCCGGGTGACCAGCAAGCTACAAAAGAAAAGCGAAGCCCAACATTGTATCTCCCATCTATAATGCTAAAGCAGATAGCAAATATCCACACACACACACACACAATATTGACAATGTATGTATATAACTCGCATATAGAAAAAGCTTGTAAACTTGCTCTTCTTTGGTTAAATATAGTTACTGTATAGGTAATCTTCTCAAACAAAAATGAAGTGCACAATGCTGATTGCTTATTTGTAAACCATATACTGTATACCAATTCGCCCCACCCCCGAATGAATATGGGTTAAGGCACCTGTACCAGCACCATGGATCACACAACAAAAATCATTTTCTTTTTTTGATATAATTGAACTGGACAAGAACGAGATGAACTGACATACACCATGTGTATCTTTTAAATATGCACAAACCAGAACAGTTCTGCATTTTTACAGATACGCATATATAGTACCCAGTGTTTCAACAAACTGAATGTTGAAGAGAATGCTTTTTTCTTATACATATGGGCATAATAGCTTGTTCTGTCTTAACTTTAAAAACAAGTGTATTTCACAATCACAAAAGCACTGCAGCTCAATCTGCCTATGACTCACATTCAAACAAAATTATAGTGCAGAGGCTTGTCTGTCTTACACATACAGTTTGCGTATTTGATTAAAACAAACCTACAGAGGTAGTACAGATATATTTCTATGACTCGTAATGAATGTTGTTTGCTGACATTAGGGAAGAAAAAAGAAAATTCAGTCTTATACAAAGACAACACAGCCCACAAAGAATGATAACAGAGTGCAGCTCACTCAATCCTGTGTAGACATGGTGTACTCATTTTTCCAAACATTTGTATAAGAAAAGCAAGTAGACTGGTTGTCTTTTCTAATACTCTCTCTGACACACACACACACACACACACCCTCGGAGGCCCAGCACCAGTACCTGAGAACAGAGAGGCCAGGGACAGTGAGAGTCCGTTGTTAGACATTTGAATCAGGTTACATCCATCATTACCATCTGTGTGATGACAAAATGTTTATCACCTGGGGATGCAGCACAACTCTCTACATATCAGACCTAGAACCACTATTCACTAAACTTTACAATTCACTGGAAATGAAACCCTCATATTACTAAGGAGGCTTGAGAACCAAAAGGCACTAAATTAAGAGTGGAAATGCCAGTGTAGTGGGATATCATTTCACTCAGCAAAGCTGGCGAAGGCATCAGGTGGAAAGGAGACCATGTTCCGCACAGTCAAGAGATTAATCTGTATTAATTACCTCTGATTTCTATTTCCTCCACTTCTTCCACAGAACCAGAATCAGAAAGCTGCAAGGAATCCAGGGAGTTGTGCCTTGAGTTTCCACTTTCTGGAGTGGTGAATGCTGGCAAAATAATATTGACTCTATTAATGAAATTTCCAGGTATGAATTCATTAAAAAAAACCATGGTGCAAGGATACAGAATCCATGTGGGTTTACACTATGTACCATATGCAGACTCAAGATTTTCTGTTGGCTCACTTTAGGATAAATGTAAACTGGTTTGAACATTAACTTCAAGTTTGTGCTCAAACTTACTGCTGTGTGTACAGTATATATTACAATGAAATTTTTACCTGCATGCTTCCTATAAATGGTGACACTCGTATGATATAGATAAACAATGAATGCAAAACCCCAACATACCAAATGTGATAACTTTTCTGTGAAGCTATACTAAGAAGAATAGAATTAGATTCCAAAAAGATCCTGCATACAGTTTGACAGCTTATCCGTTTCTTGAACAATAGTTACAAGACTTGGCTGGGGTACAGGTTTGTGTGCTGGATAGTAAGGTTTGAATTTAATCCTGATTAAAAGACTTCCTATAGATTAGTTTCTGTTAACTAGTCTGAGTTAATACAAGGCAGCACAGTGGATACATACATGGATCAAGTGTTATCTTTTGCTGTCGGTTACTTCTGATCTGCTGTCGGCGTAGGCGTATTTTCTGTTTCAGTTCTTGGATCTCAAGGTCATTCTCCTCATCATCCTCACCTTCACCTTCAAGGGATGGGTCATTGCGCTTTAACAAATTGCACTTCATGAGCTCAATAGCCGCAATTAAGGACTCAGAGATGCTAAAATGAGCATTTTCCTGCAACAAAGACATGAAAAAAGATGACCTGCCATGTGCCTGTGGTGGATTCAGTCACAATTGTAAGCTGGGCTGTACCTTTTCCAGATCAGCACAGCTCCCAAAATCCTGCTCTGAAAGGTAGCTGATAAGTGACTGGCCTTCTGATGGCCTGCGAAACATACCATCTGTTAGACTGCTGTATTGGGATACCTCTGAAAAAGAAAAGCAGCAAGAAAAAAAATATAAATAAATCAGAGCTGCACCATAGTTTTCAAATTCATCAAAATAAAGGAATTACTATTAATTGGCTCACCAGACTCCAAGTACAGGGAACTTGGTGTGCTAACCTCACTACTATGACTGGAGAATGCACCACACACCTCAGGGTATGATTCTGAGGAGAAAAAAAAAAGTAGCTATAACACACTACAGCTACACACTGTAAATACCGAAACCCCATGTGTATGCAAGGAATAAACAAACACGTGGAAAATAAATGGAACAAAAGATAAGTAAGAACCATTCTATGTGATGGAGAAAATATAGAAAACAAATAATAATCAAGGTACATGCAGGCAGAATTGATGTGGAAGTGGGTGGTAGTGCAAACCTGCTACAGGGTCCTCAATAATAATGGTGATGTTCCTATGGCCTCCTTCAGAGGGCAGCACATCCAAAAAAGAAAGAAACTGTGAAGATCTTAGACAAGCATTTCTAAATGATTGCCAGCAGAGCCTGTGCACTTCTTCACATATACTCAATGATCCCTTCAAGTGTACCTAACTTACCTTGTTGTAATCGACCCTGGGCGAGGCCCGTGTCTGAGTGTGAGCGAGTATGGCTTCGTCTAAAACCTGCTTGCCGTTCCATCCTTTGCCCCTCTGAGAAGCTGGAACGACGGGCAGAAAGCGTTCTGTTGGAGATAGTAGTGGGCATAGTCTCTTCTTCCTTCAAACTAGCTGTGCTTTCCGTGCTACTGCTGACAGATGAGCGGCGCCGGCACCCGAGGTTCCCAATCGCCAAGTATTCTGGCCCATCATCCAGTTCTGTGGAATGATCATCCCTAGTGTCTTCTATCTCTCGTGGGAGGGTAAAGCTTCCCTTCTCTGGCACCAGCAGAGGAGGAGGAATGGCAGACTTGTTACCACCTACAAAGGCACAGAGCAGAATTTTTACAAAGAGAAGCACCACAGACCAATTTCTGTCATCTGTGTGAATATGTACCTGCACCAGGAAGGATCTTGGCAGAGCTGTCACAGAAGCTGCTATAGGAGGAGACTGGGATGTAGGGCATGGGAAAGAACAGAGGCGATTGTATCTTCAATGTCAGCTAGGAAAAAGCAAGACAATAAATACAGAGTCTGACATCAGTGAACCGTTAACAATAGGTAAAGAGGCAATGTGTATTACCAGGACTTACCAGGCTAGTATCAATAAGGGCTAGCAACTTGGCATTGTTCTGCTCAACTGCCTCCAAACACTGGAACATTGCCATCACATGAGGGGGACTCAGGAGGAATGCCCCATCTAAAAAGAAAGTCGTAAATCAGCAAAAACTGTCAGCCATTCTGGCCACACACATGAAATAACCTTCCCATATACCTGTGTAGAATTTGCGGGTATGTCCCGTTTGTTGCAACAGGGGTCGCAGCTGTGCAGAAAGACTGTGAAACTGTAAGCTGTGGTGGAGCCACACATAGGCCCTGTGTGGAGTCTTGTGACCTTCATTCACATCCAGAAACTGAGGCATAAGAAAACAGTATGGTGAATATCGGAGCAGGTAGCATTTCTTAGTAATAACCAATTAATATACTCACCTGTTCCAAGCGGGCACAGTTGACAAATGCCCAGTAATCAGCTTGCCTGCAGTAAACCTGGAGAGAGGTGAAGAGACCCCCAGCACATTATTAAAAAATAAAAGCAATAAGGCTGTTTAATTCTTCTACTACGCCTGTCCTTACAGCAAGTGTCTTCTCATAAAAATGCTGTCTTCAGGATACCTATTTCCTTGATCAGCACTTTTTCTTACTCCTGTTAGTGCTTTACTTTAGGCATCAACACAGGCATATGTCTTTGCTTCGGCAAGACAACATAAAGAGGAATTTTGCTTTGTAATGTTCAGTGCTTAAATTTAATTTTTTACTTAAATGATAGATGTTCCCTCATGTAATAAACTGTATGGGGCTCATAGAAAGAATTATATATGATCTTCATAGACCACTTAATTTTTCTTAACATGTGCAAATACCAAGTTCATTCAGTGATATTTTTCAGTGACTGAAAAATAAGTCTTGAATAAATAAATCATTCTTAACCTATTTTGTTAAAATCATAATTCCAATATCAGAATATTAGTGCTACATTAACACAGTAAACCCAGAGTTTATTTAGGATCTTAGCATTTACAACAATATTTCAATCCTGTTTTTATGCTAAGACCTTTCAAACTAAAATTGTGAAGCCTTAAGATTTGTTATTTTGAGATTTACAGTATTTGTTGACTACTATCACTTAATAAAAACATAACATTTAATGAAACATAGTCTTGCTTACAACAATGGTAGCCTTTAAAGTAAATCCTGCTTTACTAATTGTGAAAGATTTCTATATTAAATGTTGCGATTCTTGCACTTCAGCACTAAAATTCAAACCAGTAAGTCTTTCCTAGTGCACAATTTAAGGGACCAGAATATAGGACAGAGGGAAGCATTATATAGCTATAAAATCTATATTCTTTGCCTTATTTCTAGACTATAACTCATCTTCCCAGCAGCACAAGTGTTACAACATGTATGCCTGTAATGGGGATAAAAATCTATAGTTTTTTTTTTAGCTTTTATTAAAACGTGTAATATTTAACTGGTATGTTTTAATTTTAGGACAATTTAGATAAGATGTAGCTTTTAACTGAATAAACTGTGTGACCAGGACTGTTACTATATTATTTGCGATTGTCTGTGTTTCAACAGGAGTTTAATAAAAGAGCTTGGAGAAAATCAAATTAAGGCTCATGACAGTCACTAGACATTCAAGCAATTACTAATGGCATCATATTGTTAAGAGATGTCACAGCTATAGGAGAAGCTGCAGAGGTTGAAACAGAGAGAATGGGCTACAAACGTTTTAAGGACTAGCAAGAGAGGATGAAATTGTGGAAAAAGTTTGAGATCATTTTAGAAATGGTGGCCTGTGGTGGAGCATGTCTGAGCAGATGAAGCAATTTTAATAACATCAGCTTAGACCTTGTGAGTGTAGGTGAGGAGGAAAGCTGAGCAGCCATGGGAGACCTTACTGGGGGTTGGGGATTAGCTAATTGTTTGGTATGTGCACTATTGCAGTTAGTACAGCCTTCCCTCACTGAGGCTCCACTGATCATTTCAAGCATCTGCACTCACATGGTACAAAAAAGGTCTGAGCAGATTGAAGGTGGAGAAATGAAAAATGTGAAACAGAAACCAAGGTCAAACAGAAATTTGGTTTGTGTGGTTAGACCAGTGATAAGGAGAGGAGGCAAGGTGAGCAGGGGGCCCTGTAATGGAGTGAAAGGACTGACACTCAAAGGGTACTCCTGCTGAACATGAAGAACAGAAGTGACTGAGTGCAAGGGTCCTACGTACACTGAGAGAATGTGGTAGGATGAGAGAGCTGCACTCAGTGGATCCCAGTAGTGACCAGCTGAGATGACGGGGATATAAGCCAGATGGTTAAGCCCATGCACCAGTGTCTCGGCCCTGCTGAGCATGCCTGATTGGTGAGCGGAGGACAAATGGGAGAAGCCAATCCAATATTGTTTTTATTTCTGGTTTTTAACTATTTATTGAACATATTTATTGGTTTTAGCTCCCTGCTCTATTTTATGGATTATTTGTTGAAGACTTTATTGAACTGCACGCACTTTGGACACCATTTGTTCTTTGTAATAAAAGGCACTAAGCACTTTGCTCCATCACTTGTTGCTTGTGTTTTTAATGCCCCTGTCCATCTTGGTTTATGACTATGGATGTCCCAGGATTCAGAGGACGCCTAGGGCTGTGGACACCTCGGGCATCGAAGGGCTTTTATATCTGTTCTTCTTTTAACTCTTTTAGGGCGGATGTCAATTGATAGCGCCAAAATTCACTGTTACGTCACAGGCATTCCCTCTCTGCTTGGAGGAATGTTAGATTCATTGACTCGGCATCTAATCCTTGCGTGAGTTACGAAATGTAAACAAAGGCAAGATGGCATCAACATCTCACGAGGGAGCAAAGCAAGTAAGTGCAGAAAAGAAAATACTCAGACGATGTTTTGCGCATTATCGGACAAAGATTTTTCAGAATCTGATTTTGTTGACAGTAATCAGGAGATCGAGCGAGAGAGTGAGGAACTGGCATTAGCTGATTGGACACCAGCTGATGCCACCCCAGCTGATCGGCTGCCAACTGAGCTCATTCACACAGCCGACGCACCTACAGCAAGGTTCATGTGGGAGGAATACCCAGACACTGATCCGTGGGAGCCAAACTGGCCACTGGACTTCACAAGACAGCATGGCTTGCTGATAGACACGACACATTACCAGCCGCTCAACTACTTCAGGCTGCTGTCTCCTGATGCTGCTTTTCAGCAAGTGTGAAACGAGAAAAACAGGTATGTAGAGCAATTTTTTGAATCGCGGGCTGTGCTTGCACCGCATTCTCGTTTATCAAAGAGGAAACCCACAACAAAAGACGACATGAAGGGCTTTGTGGCATTACAAACAGAGATGGGACTAGACTGGTGATATAACTTCAGGGAGCATTGGTCCAAATGTGCTTTGTCCCCTGGAGGCTATGGACAGGTTATGCTGCGTGATAGGTATGTGCTGCTGCAAAGTTTTATTCACTTCTGGCCACCAGAAGCAAATCCCAAGGGGTGAGCCAGGCTATAACCCCATGTATAAAGTTCAGCCCCTGCTTGACATTGTGGAACGAACATATAAACAATTTTACCAGCCTGGCTGTGATTTGTCTGTGCATGAATCTATGATAAAATAAAAGGGACGCCTTTTTTCTGCCAATATATACCAGACAAGTCAAAAAGTATTGCATAAAGGATTTTTTACTGGCAGAAGCAAACACTGGTTTCTGCCTGAAAGTAATTACATATAAAGGAAAGTATTTCTTTCAAATAAAGAATTGTCCCTTGACAAGTCAAGATGTGCTGGAGCTGCTTCAGGGCTATGAACACATGGGTCATGTTGTGTACATGGACAATTTTTATGCAGGCCCAGAATTGTTCATGGAGCTAAAGAGCAGGGGAATTGGAGCTTGTGGGACAGTGAGGGTGAACAGGAGACACATGCCTTCGCAGTTGAAGGCAGACAGGCTGAAGATGAAAAGAGGTGACAATATGGTTTTCATGCGGGCGGAAAACTTGGTGGCAATGGCATGGCACGGCACAATGTCAAATGGGTGACTCGTCTCTCTACAGTGCACACTAACAATATATGTAAGAAAGTCCAGCAACAGACGATTGAAAAGGAAACACCAGTGCAACACGTATTGTAAGCAGTGCAATGTGGCAATACATGCAATTGGCTGCTTTGAGCCATATTATACTTTGCTGTGTAACATGTATGTGAAATCAAATAGTATGCAGGCTCATACAACATGCAAGACAGTAACATTTGTCAAAAATAAATATTTTTTGTTGATTTGATATGTTAAACCATTGCTTTGTGTTCTTTTTTTAAAAATGTTAGTTTTTGGAAAAATATTCAGCCCTGGGAGAAAAAAAAAAAAAAATAATAGCCCTAAAAGAGTTAAACCAACTGCTAAAGAAACTGACAAAAACATGCTTAAGCAGAGTATTAAATATAAAGCAAACAATAAGAAGTGATTTATATATTTAATTATATATATTTAATAATATTTATGTTTAAGCTCAGATAAATTAACCAGTGTGTACAGTATACGCTTATAAGAAGATGTAAAACAGGAGCTTCGGAGCTTTGTTGTTAACATGTTTCTTAATTCATAACAAGTACCAAGACCAAGGGAAATTTTAAGTGGTTTGATTTTTGACTGATGTCACTTACTAAAAATAGACATCAAGCCACATTATAAAATAAATCACCTCTATTGGCTTGATGCGGGTGCTATACAACTTTTGTAAGAGGTAAATGACATATGGCTTTTGATATGAGAAATGTGAAATGCAGCACTTTGTATAAGAAAGGGAAAGGGAATAGGCAGTTCTGAAGAATGCCCCAAAACATCATTCTGCCAGAAAACAAAAGCACAGTGCCACACACAAAATGAAAATGTGTCCCAATGGAGAAGAGGAAAAAGGCTATGCCATAGTGCATGCTTTTATGAAACACTTTAGTTGGATTAAGAAGAATTGACACATTAATGTGAATCATTCAAGTTGTATGCTTTCTTTTTACTTTTAGTATTTGATGCCTAGTTTCTCTGGAAATGCATATAAGAAATTAATAAAATAAACTTTGAATATCATATCATTGAAACTGCATTGTTTACTAATATTATCTATTCTGCTAGGCTTCTTCATGTCAGTTATAAATGCCTTGCAAGTGATTCATTGTTTGTTCAGCTCTTTCAGTGGTGGCAATCAAAGGACCGAAGGATATGGGCATCCCAACTGGAGTACAGCTCTTGAAGCGGCCCTTGGACTTGGCTAAGGTAGCCTCTACATTTAGCCTTTGAAGGGGGAGCAATTTGGGCGCTGAAGGATACAGGCATCTCTACAGGAATGTGGCATGTGAACAGAGCAAATTCTGACCCTTGCTAAGGTATTAAGGTTACATGTAAATCATGGATAATAATTTAGGCATTTCCAGCATTAACTTATCCACCAATATAAAAATAGCCTCAGAGGTTAAACTATTTTTCGTGAACACTTTTACACATAACATTCAAACTGTCATCCAATCAGCCATCTAAAATAACTTTAGCAAATTTGCACCCTATAATTTCTGTGTACCTGATCTTGAATGAGCCCATGGCTCAAGATGTTGTTCATGTCCTTGCATAGCCGCTCCAGGCCACCATACCTAGACCAGACATTGGGGTTGTTAGTAGACAGCAGTCCCTCAACAGTAGTCTTCAAGCTGTTGAGAAGCTTCCAGCGCTCCCTCCTGCATGACAACAAACAAAGAAATGCAATAAAAAAATTAAAATCTGCTTTAAACAGAACAAGCATTGTAGTTGAAATCGAGTTGCAGTTCATCTATTACTACACATACACAAACTGTGACTAGGCGGTTTGTTGTACAAAAGCAGATATCCATGTGGTTTTCAGCTTTGTTTCATTTATGAGTCTTATAAACAAACATACAAATAACAACTGTCTGGATATTTTCTGTTTTAGCATAAAAATTGAGTCACAGTTTTTGAATAAGTGTTTTTAAATTTTTAAAATTTGTTTTTACTTTAAGGTATGACAGAGTTTTGCAAAGTGTGAAAAAACCACCCTCTGGACAGGTAGAGAAATAACAAATGCCCATTAAATTATTTGTATTGATTTTTTTCATATGTGGAATGAAATAGAAGGACTCCCTTTCAGAGCTAGGTTTAAAGTCTCCTTATTACATACATAGTCACATATTAATTTAAAGAATGGTATAATATCCATCAAGTCAGCAGTATATTGGGAAATTTTTAATATGAAAGACATATTTTAAATAGACAAAGTAATTAAAAATTTCTGGTCAGAAAGCTCTATATATTAGAGTGACAGGCCTAGTTTGGGTCAACAATACGTATTTTACAAATTACTTTCCTCAATAAACATCATTTCCAATTTGAAGGTAGTAAAATATTTACATATTTTTTTCAGTTTCCTCAAGAACTGGCTGATTAAGTGATAAAACCTGAAATATTCATTTTTACACTACAACCCTTTCAACACTTTGTGGTCAAACACAATATCCTTTTTCCAATATATGGTAAAGGAGCCTGAATGGAAAAAGAAAGCAACCCTGGGGGAGATGTCAGACTCCCATAGAACACAGCCATACACACAAATAAAGGGCCAATTTTGTGTGTATCTGGATTTAGAACTATGTATTTGGCCTAATTCCATACATATTTTCTTTTCATTGCAGTGTATAACTCACATTATACAGTACTCCTAGGTTAGAATGACAGGTCAGTATATAACTCATAGGCCAATTATATATATTTTTTTTGTCACACATGAGCGTCTGAGGATCTCCTTGAAGGCTCATTCAAGGTAAATAGTAACCCATCAGGGTGAGAATGGGCGCTGTCACTAAACTTGTTCCCTTTTTTCCCCCCACAGCTCCCAGAAACCTCCCAGTAAAGGAAACTAGCTCCACCCCTTCCCATCTTCCCATTATAAAAGGATCGGGTGCCTCCATTAAGTTGTCTTGATGAGACCAGTTCTGGAGACTGAAAACTGAGAAGCCCTTCTGTTATTCAGTTTGCTTACCTAGCGCTATTGTAGTTTTGAGTTTGTTTTGCTTGCCCTATATATATATATATATATATAAACACATGCATACAGTGCATCCGGAAAGTATTCACAGCAAATCACTTTCTTATATTACAGCCTTATTCTAAAATGGATTAAATTCATTTTTTTCCTCAGAATTCTACACACAACACCCCATAATGACAACGTGAAAACAGTTTACTTGAGGTTTTTGCAAATTTATTAAAAATAAAAAAAAATTAGAAATCACATGTACATAAGTATTCACAGCCTTTGCTCAATACTTTGTCGATGCACCTTTGGCAGCAATTACAGCCTCAAGTCTTTTTGAATATGATGCCACAAGCTTGGCACACCTATCCTTGGCCAGTTTCGCCCATTCCTCTTTGCAGCACCTCTCAAGCTCCATCAGATTGGATGGGAAGCATCGGTGCACAGCCATTTTAAGATCTCTCCAGAGATGTTCAATCGGATTCAAGTCTGGGCTCTGGCTGGGTCACTCAAGGACATTCAGAGTTGTCCTGAAGTCACTCCTTTGATATCTTGGCTATGTGCTTAGGGTCGTTGGTTTGTCTTTCAGCAGGACGTCGCCCCAGTCTGAGGTCAAGAGCGCTCTGGAGCAGGTTTTCATCCAGGATGTCTCTGTACAATGCTGCAGTCATCTTTCCTTTTATACTGACTAGTCTCCCTGTTCCTGCCGCTGAAAAACATCCCCACAGCATGATGCTGCTACCACCATGCTTCACTGTAGGGATGGTATTGGCCTGGTGATGAGAGGTGCCTGGTTTCCTCCAAACGTGACACCTGGCATTCACACCAAGGAGTTCAATCTTTGTCTCATCAGACTAGTGAATTTTGTTTTTCATGGTCTGAGAGTCCTTCAGGTGCCTGGCAAACTCCAGGCGGGCTGCCATGTACCTTTTACTAAGGAGTGGCTTCCGTCTGGCCACTCTGCCAAACAGGCCTGATTGGTGGATTGCTGGAGAGATGGTTGTCCTTCTGCAAGGTTCTCCTCTCTCCACAGAGGATCTCCGGAGCTCTGACAGAGTGACCATCGGGTTCTTGGTCACCTCCCTGACTAAGGCCCTTCTCCCCCGATCGCTCAGTTTAGATGGCCGGCCAGCTCTAGGAAGAGTCCTAGTGGTTTCGAACTTCTTCCACTTATGGATGATGGAGGCCACTGTCCTCATTGGGACCTTCAAAGCAGCAGAAATTTTTCTGTAACCTTCCCCAGATTTGTGCGTCGAGACAATCCTGTCTCGGAGGTCTACAGACAATTCCTTTGACTTCATGCTTGGTTTGTGCTCCGATATGAACTGTCAACTGTGAGACCTTATATAGACAGGTGTGCGCCTTTCCAAATCATGTCCAATCAACTAAATTTTCCACTGGTGGACTCCAATGAAGCTGCAGAAACATCTCAAGGATGATCAGGGGAAACAGGATGCACCTGAGCTCAATTTTGAGCTTCATGGCAAAGGCTGTGAATACTTATGTACATGTGCTTTCTCAATTTTTTTAATTTTTAATAAATTTGCAAAAACCTCAAGTAAACTTTTTTCACGTTGCCATTATGGGGTGTTGTGTGTGGAATTCTGTGGAAAAAAATTAATTTAATACATTTTGGAAAAAGGCTGTAACATAACAAAATGTGGAAAAAGTGATGCGCTGTGAATACTTTCCGGATGCACTGTATATACATATATTATTTACTGAGACCTGCCAGACAGATTTAATTTGTAACAAGGCTAGGGTACAATCTTTTTAGAGCTGATCATAACTATGACCAATACAATAAACATAAAAGTGGAGGAGTATGTTTCTTTAACAACAACTTGTGATACACAAATGTTGAAAGTGCTACGAAGAAGCTGTTCACCTCAAGTGGAATTTCTGACAATTAACTGCAAACATTTCACCTGCCTAGAGAATTAATATTTGTTTTCCCAATTGGAGTTTATGTGGCACCTCCATCAAATAGCACTACTGCAATGCAGCTTTTAGCTAACCAAGTTTTACATGCTAAGAATTAATATTTGGGTTCTGCAGTTATTATCTTGATGACTTTAATAACTTCACCTTGATACTTGAACTTCCCAAATACAAAGAGCTGGTGAAATGAGCAACCAAAGAGGAGAAAACTCTTAATTACTGTTACAGCATTATCTCTGATTCTTACCATGCCATTCCATTGGCTCCTCTGGGCAACTCTGACCAAGCCATTATATATTTTATCCCTTCATACAGACAGAAATTGAAATAATCTAAACTAGAAATAAAAAGAGTGCATAAGTGGACTAGTGAGGTTGTGGAGGGAAAACAGGACAGACTTGACTCTTCTCTGGGACATATTCAGAAACACCTCTCAAGAATTAAATCAGTACATAGATAGTTACTCCTTACACAAAGTTTTTATCAGGATACCTGTATTCCAAAGAAAACAATTACAATGCATGGTTTTCTGAATATCTGAAAAAAGAGAAACTAAAGAGGAAACTTAAAAAATGGAGACAAAAATGTTTACAAAGAGGCTAAATATCAACTAGAGAAAGCCAATAAAAAAGAAAATACAAAGCCCAGCTGGAACAGAGGTTCTCCACAATTTATTGTCTGTCTGCCTGGAATGTTTTAAAAATAATTTACATAAATGTAGCATTTACAGAAATTTCAGCTCTGTTTTTGACTCAATGCAAATTCCGTTCCTGTTTCAAAAAATCCACAATCATCCGTGTACCTACAGTAAATACATACAGTCTAAATGATTATAGGTAAGTAGAAATAATCTCTAACAATGAAGCCATTTGAATAAGAATCTCAGTTTTATCACAAATACTCTTCTTGACCCTCTACAGTTTGCTTACTGTGCCAACAGATCACTCAAGGATGTCATGCACATGGTTCTCCACGACATCTTGCAGTATTTTGATTCTCTAGCTACTTATGCCAGGATCTCATTTGTGGATTTCAGTTTAGAATTTAATACAATCATACCAGAGTTCGTCCATGAATTTGAACAATGGTACATGTCTCTGGTTCTCTTACTTTCTAAGTAACAGGTGACAGACAGTGAAGACAGGGGCGTATCGGTCAAGGTCTCTGACTCTTGAGTACAAGGTCCAATAAAGACTGTGTTCTATCCCCCATACTGTTCTCTCTCTGTACACCAATGACTGAACCTCCTGTGATAAATTTGTTAAACTGCTGAAATTTGCTGATAACATCACTCTACCTCGCCTGATCACAGATGTGGACAAGAAGATATATTGGAGGGAGGTGGACCAGCTGGCTGGTTGGTGCATCCTTAGCAATCTTGATTTGAATTCCTTGAAATTACTGTGGATTTTAGGAGACACTCCTTTCCTCCTACACCCCTAGCTATAAATGTTGTCACCAGAGTAAAATCATTTAAATACAGTATCTTGGCAAAACCGTACCTCACATTCTGAACTGGGTTGAAAACATAACTGGTCTTAACATAAAAGCTTGGCAGCAGATGTTTTTTCCTTATCAATCTATAAAGTTCCAATCAGTGCTTATACAGTTCTATACTGCTATAATTGACAGTGTTCTCACTTTCTCTAACAGTTGGTATGGCAATGCTTCTGTTTACTCCAAATATAACCTACAGTGTGTTAATCAGACAGCAGAAAAGATTGTAGGACTGAAACTGGATGCCATTGAGGTCCTCAATACATCATGGGTCAGGAAAAAAGCTGGAAATATAAGCAAAGAAAGACTACACTCGCCTAGACAACCATCTCTTTTGGTTATTACCATCGAGGAAATGTTACCAGTCACTGAATACAAGAACTACTACTTAGAAACTGTTTCTTTTGTACAGCAGCTAATATGGGTAAACACAATCTGATTCACCTCTATATATTACTGATTTTTACTATCCTCCTTTCAATATAAATTCTGTTTATTTTATATAGGACTGACCTATTATATCACTGAGCAGGAGTGCAGTTCTACCTTACTATATTGTTTTTATGTATCTATGTTTAGATATATAATATTGTGGTGGTATCATTTACTGTATATTGTGTTGTTTAATTCTATGTTATGGTTGGTGAATGGATGGAACACCAAGAGTAATTCCTATCAACTAAGTTGACTATCAATAAAGTACAAAGATCCATTCAGGTTCAAGTCAAATTAATTTCACACTTTATATTAAAGTGTTAATTTTTCCATATTTCCGTTTGTAATGTTGTGGATTTTACTCCCCAGGATAGGCACACATGTTCCTTTTTAATTAAGAGCTAAAACAAAATAGTAATCGATTTCACTTAAGAGCTAAAACAAAATAGTAATCGATTTCACTTCATCGTACGTTTCATCAATATCTTTTTTCTTTTAATGGGTAAACTTGCAAATCGCTTTATTTAAATAAAACTCGCGTGGAATTGACACAGCTCACATTACAACAGCAATCTGCACATACACAAAACCTGTCATGTATTCAGTTTAAACATTTGTTGGCGTGGGAATAAACTGTACTGCCAAACTATTATAATAGTTGGGGAAGTTATTTAGGACAGAACAGGAAATGCAGACCCTTATCGGCATCGGGGTTCCAACTTCTCCTTCTCCGTTGCTCCCAGTAAAACTGGCCAAGCTCAGACAACTAATTATTTTATTGATTTGAATAACTGTGCTAATTCATGTTTTTCATTTTATTAACTCTAACTCGCCGCTCGATCTAAACAAAGCTGAACTAACTAACACTTTCAGTTCGACAAACTTTATCTGTATGGCATTACGAGATGACAAATTCAATAAATTTTAAACATACTTGTAAAGATGTAAACACTGCCTAAGTCGCTGGAGCAAAATTAAATAAAAATAGAAACTATCCAGTATCACTTACATTGAAACAAGTTCTAATGAAAACGAGTAAGACAATGTCTTATTCTCTCAATCTAGAAAAGACTTGGATACAGCAAGAAACCAGCAGAGACTTAGGCTTTCTCCTTCACTGTACAGTGAGACATTTCGCGGACGTGGGGCGGGGTGTGCTAAATTTGATAAGAATTCCCCTTTCGTTTTTACAAACGGCTTAACAAGAAATGCATCGATTATCCACCCCTACTTGTTCAAACTTCACTCGACAGACAAGATGTACGATAACTGACACGGAGATGATGAAGACTAAATACACCCTTGTAGACTCTCTCATTTGCTGTCACTTTACCAATGTTTCGAGTGTTTATTAATTTATTTCCTAGTCCCTGAAGAGAGTGCGGTTGACACGCTCAAAATACTCCAATTTTATGGACGTATACGAACATGCATTTACCTGCGTTCCTCGTCCTCCTCGTACGTCTCCATAAACAATTCACCGCGATGTAGCGGCCTTCGCCCTGACTGCGGCACATATGTTTTTCCGGGAACCGTATCCCAGTGCCCAATCATCTCCTGTGTTGTTTGGCCGTCAAAATGACTCCTCCCATTCGGTAAATAGTTGCGCACGCGTTATGGTTAGAGTGGAAAAGTGCATTTTATAGGGAGGTTTACTTGGAAAGAAAGGTCTGTATGCATCTTGAAGATGGAGATAATGGTTAAAATATAGTTGATACAGGATGAGTAATTGCTGAAGCTATTATCGCAGTAACATTCAGCCAAGTAATATAAACTAAAAAAGAACGTAAGGTAAATCCTTTTCAGTGTTTATACCATTTTCTAAAAGGATACATATGCACTGATGTTCATTGTAAATCGAAAACGACTGAATTCTAATCTTGGACATAACTTAAACAATAATTAGAGAAGTACATTATTACATTTCTCATGTATATACAACCATCTATTGTAATCAACGTTGACTTTTAACATCTCACATCAAGTGGCAACATAGCTTCTGACATATTGTTGCTTAACAGCAAACACAAGTGGCAGTAGGACCCATAATGTTACTTCTTCGTTTTCCCCACCCATAGGTAAAAGTGCCAAAAACTAGGTCTGAATCGATCTTGGGTCTTGTTCAAAAAGCGGACGCCATCGATCTTAAAACAGAAGTGGTCTTCGGTTAAATTATGAATAAGTTGTGCTATATTTTATATAAAAAATAAACAAAGGAAATTATTTACCGTTTAACATTTTTCCAATGCCATATGTAAACGTTACTTCTCCATTTAAACTCGTGTTTTAAGAGTGCTTAGAATGACCAACAATATACCTGAAATTAAAACATTCTAAGTTTGAGAATAGTAAAATGCTGTACAACTCTCAATTCAGTCTCAATTAAATAAAATAGTTACAGTCACTGGCAAACAGGAGTGGGCTGGAGACAACAGTTCTTATTTTCATGTTTAAACTATAAAGCCATTAGGAATAATACTTCCAATTTCTCCATCTCATATATATTGTAACCAAATATGCTTTCCAGTGAATAACAAGCAGAATGTCAGAGTATAAATATAACATACCTTTTTATTGGTATTGCCAATAAAGCAGTGTCTCAGTTTCCACATCATTTTCATCTTACTTCCGCACCTCCTTGTGAGGTTTGATCATTTATTTTTATATAGGGTACCCCTCAATGAACTGGTTCACCATGATGAAGCTATTAAAGAGTGCTTCCTATCTTACTGTATTTATTGCACTATGACTCAGTGAAACACACAAACACAAAGTTGGAAGGAACGGCCAAGGGTCATCCAAAACCAAATGGGTATAAGGTATTGTAGGTGGCACATGGGATGGACAGCCACCCCGACAGGGAGTTGGGAACATTACTTTCACAGAGAGGAGTCCTCGAATGTACAGAAAGCCATCCTGGCCGAAACAAGGAAGGTCGTCACACACAGACAAGGCTTCCTAATGGAAGAAAGGACATCCCAGCTGGAGAAGACCCGGACAAGCCAGACAAATTGATAGGCGTCCTGACCAGGCATTTGTGTTAACACCTTCCCTGGTCGAGATGAAAGAGTACAGGGAAGGACTGTCTGTGAGGGGTGTTCATCCCCCCAGGAGCTAGATGGCAGCAGCTCTCCATTTTGGAACTAGCAGGGAATCCTGGGAGTTGTAGTCTGGCAGCAGAGCCTTGCTGGTGTCCATGGTGGCTGCAAGAGGGCACTGCAGGGAAATATACTCCTTATTACTTCTGTGTAACCCGGAAGTACCTCCAACAGCCAGTAGCCCTGGCACCGGAAGTACTTCCGTGTCTATACTAATAAAAGGCAAAGCCCTCACTAACTGACTCACTCACTCACTCACTCACTCACTGACTGACTCACTCATCACTAATTCTCCAACTTCCCGTATAGGTAGAAGGCTGAAATTTGGCAGGCTTATTCCTTACAGCGTACTTACAAAAGTTAAGCAGGTTTCATTTCGAAATTCTACAGGTAACGGTCATAACGGTCGATAACGGTAGACAACGTCCGCCATGTTGAACTTTCTTATTTATGGCCCTATCTTCACGAAATTTGGTAGGCAGCTTCCCTGCGCTAACCGAAACTGATGTACGTACTTATTTTGGTGGCATGACACCACTGTCGGCCGCCATATTAAACTTTCCAACGTCACTAATTCTCCAACTTCCCGTGTAGGTAGAAGGCTGAAATTTGGCAGATTCATTCCTTACAGCTTACTTACAAAAGTTAAGCAGGTTTCATTTTGAAATTCTACACGTAACGGTCATAATGGTCAACAATGTCCGCCATGTTGAACTTTCTTATTTATGGCCCCATCTTCACGAAATTTGGTAGGCGGCTTCCCTGCGCTAACCAAAACCAATGTACGTACTTATTTTGGTGGTATGACACCACTTTTAGCCACCATTTTGAACTTTCCAACGTCACTAATTCTCCAACTTCCCGTGTAGGTAGAAGGCTGAAATTCGGCAGGCTCATTCCTTACAGCGTACTTACAAAAGTTAAGCAGGTTTCATTTCGAAATTCTATGTGTAACGGTCATAATGGTCAACAATGTCCGCCATGTTGAACTTTCTTATTTATGGCCCCATCTTCATGAAATCTGGTCGGCGGCTTCCCTGCGCTAACCAAAACCAATGTACGTACTTATTTTGGTGGTATGATGCAACTGTCGGCCGCCATATTGAACTTTCAACAGTCTTTGTTACTTATGGGCCCATGTTCAAGAAATTTGGTACGCAGGTTCCCAACGCTAATTGAATCCTACTTACGTACATATATACATCCATAGCCTGCAGCTCGGTCACCGTGTGAGGCGGCGTTGGGTCCCCCATCCCAACACCTCCCACGTTGTTGGCTGTCTGCCTATATTAGGCCGTCCGTCGCTCCGGTCTCTACATTCCCTTCCTTGCTTCGCTTCGGGATTCACGTCTCCCTGCTGATAACTACAGCCTTTTTATTTAATCCACGGCTTCTCTGCTGTTTTATTGTTCGTTTATTACGATTATAGTTATTGTGTAGGTATTTTAGACTTACTTTACATTGTTCAGGTACCCATTTCCTTTATCATTCCAGCCGCATTCCCCATTAACATGTCTATCGAGGTGATCACCATCGATCAAAGAACTGTCACTTACTGAGTGGTTTCCCTGCCCAGAGATGGCACCTACCTTTTCCATTCTCTTTGTTACATATTGCACGGCCATATCAGGCTCAATCTTGATATCCGGAGAAACATTGTGTCTTATGTATTGAATGACTGGGACAGGTTCAAGGTGTGGACTGATGACGGTACATGAGATAATTATACTACACAGGAGCACTATAAGAGTGAAATGCTTAAGCCCTTCACCTATGGTTCTCCATGTGAGTTGATGGCTGCCTCTGAATTGTTCGGTTGTCGCTTTCAAGTGTACCGAAATGGCCAAATATTTTACACCTTTCAACAACCGCCAATGCCTCTTAAACATCTTAGATTCACAGGTGACGATTTCAGTAGTGGACACTTTGGTGTTTATGAATGTTTAAACTCTCAAAAGCTGGATGTGAAGTTATCGATGAAACCGGTTGTATGTTTACAACGCTTGACAGATGCCGAATGTCACTTCAACACAAGTCCTGCAAATACTGTTGTAATTGAAACAAACCATGAAACTCAAACCGATTATGACAGCAGCAATCCAATCTGTGAGATTTGAAACAAGATTACTGTTCACATGGCCAACAGCACATTGCATGTTCAAGAGTAAGCTCAGCGCACAGCTTGGTCATATTACAACCGGAGGGCCAAACTCACAATGTGGTGTACAATGAGATCCTTAACAAATAATTATTGGTATATTTTCCCTCAGTTTAAAAGGTTTAATTTTCTTCTTAATAAAAATTTTAAGGCAGTACTTCGTCGCTGCGAAGCGCGGTATTTTGCTATATATATATATATATATTTGTGTATGTATGTATATATGTGTATATGTATATATGTACATATGTATGTATATGTATATATGTATATATATGTTTATATGTGTGTGTATATATATATATATATATACTAGCAGAATACCAAGCAAGCATGGAGAAGTAGTGTGTAAAGAAGTTATGAAAAAGAAAAGGAAAAATTTTAAAAATAACTTAACATGATTGTTAATGTAATTGTTTTGTCATTGATATGAGTGTTGTCATATCTATCTATATATATATATATATATATATCTATATCTATATCTATATCTATATATATATATATGCATATATATATATATATATATATATACATATATATATATATAGCAAAATACCAGCTTGCAGAGAAGTAAAAAGAAAAGGAAACATTTTAATAATAACGTAACAGGATTGACAATGTAATTGTTTAGTCATTGTCATGAGTGTTGCTGGCATATATATATATATATATATATATATATATATATATATATATGTACATACATACATGTGTACATATATACACACACACATATACTATGGGGTGCCAAACAGGCAAATACATTGATTTTCTGAATATATAAAGTCGGCGTCAGAATATATAAAGTCAAAACTTGAATATATAAAGTCATTGCCAAATATATAAAGTCAAAACTTGAATATATAAAGTCACTGCCGGAATATATAAAGTCAAAACTTGAATATATAAAGTCAGCGCTGGAATATATAAAGTCAAAACTTGAATATATAAAGTCATTCCCGAATATATAAAGTCAAAACCTGAATATATAAAGTCAACGTCGGAATATATACAGTCAGTGCTGGAATATTTAAAGTCAAAACCTGAATATATAAAGTCAGCGTCGGAATTTATAAAGTCATTCCTGATTATATAAAGTCAACATCGGAGTATATAAACTCACTCCTGAATATATAAAAGTCAAAGTCAAAATATATTGATTGAAACGACTCTGAACTGAACTAAGTTAACAAAAACGTATTCAGAAAAATAAATTTAAAAAACACTGTTCTTTTAATGTTTTGAAAATGATGCATGTGCCCTGCCCAGGACTGGTTCCTGCCTTGCGCCCAGTGTTGGCTGGGAGTGGCTCCAGCAGACCCCCGTGACCCTGTGGTCGGATGCAACGGGTTGGGAAATGGATGGATATTCCAGCGCTTACTTTATATATTCCAACGCTGTCTTTATATACTCAGGTTTTGACTTTATATATTTGGAAATGACTTTATATATTCAACTTTTGACTTTATATATTCCAGCACTGACTTTATATATTCAAGTTTTGACTTTATTTATTCCGACAGTGACTGTATATAATCAAGTTTTGACTTTATATATTCGGGAATGACTTTATATATACAAGTTTTGACTTTATATAGTTAACTTTAGTCATCATTGCATAACTTTTTCTTTACCATAGAAATTTAAAGACTAAATTCAACTTCCATTCCTACCAAAGATATTTCTGGTGACTAAATAGAACCTACTTATATCCAAATTCGAGCTATTGAGCTGTCGCCTGCCTGCCTGAATAAGTCACCTCGCCGCTCTTACTTTTTACCGCTCATTTAATCATGGCTAGTGGCGGAAAAATTATAAAATGAAAGGAGGATTACACTGAGTATGGCTTTACTAAAACAATTATTGATGGCGAATCAATTATTCATAAAGCTTCAATTGGTGATCTGGTTTTCTGTGTTAACCTCATATTTTTTCATACTTCTCAAACCAAGGGGGTGCGAGGGTAAAATGAATCGAAGCGCTGATCAATGTAATCGGTGTACCAGGAAATCATGCATTGACAGAAGTTCCCCTTTGCTGGGAATGCAAAGTGTGATTAAATGCTTGATTTTTTAACGCGTTATGGAGCACATGCATCGAAGCTTCTCAGCTGTGCTTGTGCTAAGAAAAGGAAACATTTAAAAAATAACGTAACATGATTGTCAATGTAGCCTTTTGTAAGTAGTGCCTGGAGGATTCAGTGTGTATTAACTTGTGGATTTTTCTGTGAGTATTTGGTGGCAGCGTCACAAAGTCGCTTCTATAACACTGCGTTAGCTGCAGAGCTCAGCTCAGAGCGAAATGAGGTGAATGGGAGAGGAGATGATGACGTGACTCCCCACCCCGCCTTAACTGTCAATCCCCCACAAACACAGTCTCTCGGAATTTGCATAAGCACAGCCGTTCACCTGCAATTTTAACTTAGTTACAAAGTGATCAAAACTCTTGTTTATATCCTGCTTCCTCTCATTAAACTTGTATCCCGCATTACCCGTGGGCATGACAAACGCCAGCGGCAGCCTGTCTATGAACTTAATTTAAACTTTAGGTTTTCATCATGCTTTGTTTCCGAAGTAGCAGCACTTATGAATATAGTTGTATATGTCACTCGCTCGCTTCTTATTGTTTTGCTGCCTTCTCAATTATATAATGCATGTTTTCTTCGGCGCTTTTTGAAGCTGTTCCTGGTTTTCTACGTACTGCGTTGACAGTCAGTTCACGTGATTACGTAGGAGGTGTGATAATGTCACATGAAACTCCGCCCCCACGGCTTTCCAGCTCAACTCCATTACAGTATATGGAGAAAAATAGCTTCCAGTTATGACCATTACACGTAGAATTTCGAAATGGAACTTTTGTAAGGAAGCTGTAAGGAATGAGCCTGCCAAATTTCAGCCTTCTACCTACACGGGAAGTTGGAGAATTAGTGATGAGTCAGTGAGTCAGTCAGTCAGTGAGGGCTTTGCCTTTAATTAGTATAGATATATATAGACATATATGACAGCAACACTCATAACAGTGACAAAGCAATTACATTGACAATCATGTCACGTTATTTTCAAAATGTTTCCTTTTCTTTTTCATTACTTCTTTAACACACTACTTCTCCACTGCGAATCACGGGTATTTTGTTAGTCCTTAATAAAACAGAGTGCACTCCCTTGTCCAGGCGAGTCGGAGCTGGGAGGAAGGAAGGCAACACTTAACTCTAGGAGGGCAGTGCAGTCCAGTGCAGTACAGTGGAGAGAAAAGAGAAGAGTAGAGTAGATGAGAGGTAAATTGGAAAAGATATTACTTGTCCTTGTATTGTGTGCTTTAATTTGTAGGTATTTTGTAATAAACACACCATTTATTTGACTGTCTGGTGTATTTGTGTTTGAGGTCTGGGGCTCACTGGGATACACCTGAGAAGAAATGATTGTGAGGAATGCATAAATATGTATTTAGCAAAGTTGCTCCTGATACAGTCCCATTAATGGTGTGCTGTCTGCAACACCACTCAAATCGTTATTCTTGTTAATTCAAACACTGAATTACACAATTATGCACATATCATATTTGTATCTTCTTACGAGCATTAAGTGCCATTGTCTACACTTAGAATGCTGTAACTAACTTTATCTAAGAAAACAAGGTGTACCTAATAAGGTTGCCTCCCATTAAATTGCATTTCCCAAAAAATATATAAATATTGTGGACACTAGTGGTCGCTGTTGCCCCTTAAACCCAACAGACAGACACACAGGACACTGGGTAAAAGCACCAAGAAGATCTTTTTTAATTATTTTCTTCCTTTCCAGTGCCTCCAAAGCACCACAGCCACAATAAACACACAACTCAGCAATAAACACAATATTCTCTCTCCTCCACACCTCCCAGCAAGCGTTTTCCACCTCCTCCCAACTCAGGCTTGGATTGTTGGGTTTCCATCAGTCTTTTAAATAGTCTTTGACCCACAGGTGCTTTTGTCCTTAGACTTCTGGGTCTAACAAAGAACTGAGATTTTCTAGAGCCCGGAAATACCTTGGGGCTTCTGGCCTCATGACTACCTCGTACATCCGGGCTATAAGGAAAGAATATGTCCCCAGGTCCTTTGCCAGCTCCTCCTGGCAGCACCCACGGCACCCAGCAGGGCTATGTGTCCAAACTCCATGTCCCATAGTGCCCTGCAGGAATCCGGGATACCACTGCAGTCCAGGGGAGCTGCCATTTAGCGTCTTGGGGGAGGCAGTGTTCTAGAAAAGCTGCCTTCCCCATCCTTTCATCTTAGGGGCGTCCTGGCAGGGTTGAGCTGCCGACCGTCTCTTACTATATATATATATATATATATATATATATATATATATATATATATATATATATTTTCAAATACTAACAAATGTTTGCATAATGTAAGACAGTGTAAACAGAATAAATATTATTAAACCATCATCCATATTTTGAACAACTACAGGACTGTAGGAGCAAGAGCTTATCCCAGCAGCATCAAGTGCAAGTCAGAAATTATCCATTTATACCACTCAAACACAGGTTTCATTCAGAAATAGGGCTAATTTAGAGTCAATAAATATCCTCAAATGTATATATTTGTGATGTATGAGAGAATAAAGTGCAAGGTGCATTTACATACTACATTCATTAACAAGTATCTAAACCCAGGTACCTGTAACTGTAAAACAGCAATGGTAACATCTATACTGTTGTGGCGAACGTATTAAATAATATTTAAAAGACAGAATACTATTTTTGTGATCATTGTGTATGATATCATTAGTTGTCAGATATAATCATCAAAATTAAAAGAAATAAACATTTGAAATACATCAGTCTGTGTGTAATGAATGAATCTACAGTAATATGCAAGTTTCACTTTTTGAATGGAATTACTGAAATAAATCAACTTTGTCATGATATTCTAATTTTATGACCGGCACCTGTATGTATACATATATATATATACTGTATATATCTATTATAAAAGAAAATCTTGAGACGAGACAAGACTATTGCCAAGAGATTTTTTCAAGTCCAGTCTTCCTCTCAACCATTTCAGGTTAAGGGCCCATACCCATGGTCTCCTCACCTATCATTCGTGTGAATGCTTTTGTCAGACACAGCTCCTGTGCTCTCAGCTCTTGTAAATTATTATTATCAAATTGGCAAATTGGTTAAATGCGTATCAACAGACTATGCTGAAAATAGTTGTTGGTGATGTTGCGGAAGATGAAAACATTAACTTACAATATCCCGTAGAAGATCTACAACAATTAACACCATCCAGTCTTCCACTGGCTGAATTACTGTTGAAGAAGGATATATCGTAATGTTATTGTATAATTTATGTATGAGTGATGGGCTATGCAATAGGACAAAATTAGTTGTATTCAAAATTGGTCGAACAATTTTGACATGTAAAATTTTAACAGGTGAGAAGAAAGGTAATGTAGTACATCTTCCGCAGATAACATTAGACACCAAAGGAGATCTTGATATGCCATTCGTATTAAAACGTCCCCAATTTATGGGACTTCCATATGACATGGAAGTGCTCCCGGGTCCTCAATAAGAGGGACCACACTCCTTTATCCAGCCAAGTCGGAGCTGGGAAGGTGTGGAGCAACATTTGATTGGAGGAGGGCCGTGCGCTAGTGAAAGGAGAGGAGAATTGAATTGTGAGGTGTTTGTGAGAAAGAGATTACTTGAACCTGTGCTTTGTGCTATTTTTGAGGTATTTTGGTTAATAAATCACTCTTTATTTGAACCCGTGTGTTCGTGTTTGGGGTTTTGGGCTTGCCCTGGGGTTTCATTACTATATATATATATATATATATATATATATATATATATATATATATATATATATATATATATATATATATATATATATATATATACTGGGGGTGAGACTCCTGGGGCCTCATGTATAAACGGTGCATACGCACAAAAATGTTGCATATGAACGTTCCTACGCTCAAATCGCGATGTTAAAACCTAAACTTGCCGTAAAGCCACGCACATTTTCCTGGTAGCTCCAAACCTGGCATACACAAGTTCTCCGCTCGGTTTTGCAAACTGGCCGCACCCAGCGTCAAAGCAGTGCTACAGTTCCAGTGTGGTTTCCCTTTCTATTTTAGATCCACATCCCTGGCACGGCTTTATAAATATACTGAAATTAAGCAAATATTGTTTATTAGTTTAATGCATCTGATTGTAATTAACCTGTAACAATATAATGGTCAACAGAATGGTCAAACTATTCTAAATACCATAGCTACTTTAGCGTTGTTACTCTCACTTCACCTTCTTCTTCTTCTTTCACCTGCTCCCGTTAGGGGTTGCCACAGCGGATCATCTTTTTCCATATTACTCTCACTGCACCACTCGGAGTATTTATATCATTGTATCTGAGTGGGGAATCACAGCTCTACAACAGCTGACTGGAAAGAGAATTGTTACTATACAGGATCTAGCACATGCTGCCTCAGCCATGCTATTGAACTGCTCTCATACGACAAATGCTTCAGAGCCTTTCCTCGCGGTTCAGAACAGTTTCATCCCAAGAACTATAAACACACTCAATCAGTCAATCAAGTGCTCCTTGTAGAATGCTTTGTACTTCTAAGTACAATTACCTCACTGTAAACTTGTGATAGAGTTGTAATATTGCACAACCTGAGCCACTTTATAAAGCGCATATTTACATATGATGACAATATCATTTTTAAGATGAAATTCAGCAAAATATGTTTATTATATTATACAAATAAAACTTTAACTTCATTTTAATAATCTATACTGTACTGTTAATAATTCAACATGTGAGGACACGGTACCACAGTGCTAGCGAAGAGCTGGCACTCCGTTCACGGATTGTTCCTGCCTCGTGCTGTATTCTTGCTGGGACTGGCGCAACACTGGAAGGATAGATGGATAAATAATTAAACATGTACTATGAAGATATTTCAATGCTCCTGAAAAGTTTTGAAGAAGCGGCGTTCTAAGCTTTCAGATGGCTTAATGTCTATTACAGAGATGATTGTGTGTTGATTGGGTATTTGGAGAAAAGAAAAGTAAGGACAGGAATTGGGGGTTAGTACGTTTGAAAGAGACAGTACTGCTGCAATAAATTATTTAATCAAAGGTCGTGCACGGCACAGCAAGCATTTTGCATGAGGCATGAACAATCACTGCGCCACTGTGTCCCCATGTTTAATAACATGCTTTAACTCCTATCATTATGAAAATGATATCAAGTATACATCTCAGTATTTTAATTATTCAGAGAGCTGTAATATCACGAATGTAATGAATTCTGTGTCCTGTCGGAGGAAGAGAAAGCCCGTTTAAGCACGTACTGATTCACACACATAGAGCACATAGAAGATCAAATACAAAACAAAGCATTCAACGTGCTACTTTAGTTACGATGGGATTTGGGAAACTAGTAAATTAAACACTTTAAGATGAAGTTTATGATGTTCTACTTTCATTACAAAATAAACTACGTGATTAAAGTGAAAATTTCAAAATTAAAGATAACATTTCGTGTTTGTTTCCCACTGTGTGTCTATTTTTTTTTTTCTCTGTACCCTAATAAGCTTTCATATGACACCGAGATGGTGGGCTATGACTCACCTTTTCACACTGACATTGATATCTAACAACTTCTTTTTTATTTCGGGAACTGTGCGACTTTGTGAACATGAGCTTTCGAGTTTCTCCAACACTCTATGTCACACGATCAACTTCCTTTTGTTGTTTATACCACTGTTTACACCAACAAATAGTATGTTTTTCCTTTCCTCCACTTGGTATTCGCTGAAATTCTTTTATTTCCCCCCATGCTTTTGTCATTGCCTTTTCACAGAACGTTGAGCTTAAGGGTTATTTATGTTGATTTGCATATTCAAAGAGGCATAATTTTGGGAGGAGTTGGGGTGGTGCAGCAGGCACGTGTACGTGGATTACTTTTCACACTGACCAGGATTTATGTCGCAGAAGAATGTGGAAGTTGCTGTTTGCACAGATTTATGCAACTGGGTTTTTTGTGTGTAAGCACATTTCCGCTTTTGTCCGTACGCCATGTTAGAGTGTGAATTCTACGCATGGCGTTATGCATGACGCCCCTGGTCACCAATGGTGGTCCAACCCCCCTCACTTTGCTTGCTATTGGTCCATTAGTATATTCCAACAGGTCAAAACTCTGGCCATGTGATTTATTTACAGTCACAGCAAATGCTAAAACTGTCGGAAATTGTCATATATGCAAGATGAATGATAATCTACTTACTTAATACATGGAAGGAATATAAATATTTCCTGCATGATCACCAGTCTTGATTTTAAATTTGGTAACTGAATGTTTATGCAGTTTTACAATTTGTAGGTGTGTGCATTATATGCATTACATAGGCATTATTTGTTGAATGCTAACACACAACTATACTTTTACTGTTCTTAACGGAGTGAAAATATAGAAGGTATTTTGTTTGACATATGCATGTTACATTGGTTGTATTGACATAAGAGAATCATTGTTGTATTCTCCTAACGAAGACAAAAAAATGATATACTGTATAGATGTATGCTATATGATATACAGTATTGAAGAAAAATCAGTGTTCCATGAAAATGTCACATGAAAATCTAGATTGTATATAATTTTATACAAATATGTTGCATGCAATTTTATACATCTATTTATATGTTTAAATTGATTTATTTATTTAATTTTTATTTTTGGGTATTGTACTTTAGTCAACTATTCTAAGGAGACATGCAAGTAAGAATTCTTCTCATGACAATAAACTTTACTTGAAAATAATAAATTCTACAAATCTATACTAATAAAAGGCAAAGCCCTCACTCACTCACTCACTCACTCATTCACTCACTCACTCACTCACTCACTCACTCACTCACTCACTCACTGACTCATCACTAATTCTCCAACTTCCCGTGTGGGTGGAAGGCTGAAATTTGGCAGGTTCATTCCTTACAGCTTCCTTACAAAAGTTGGGCAGGTTTTATATCGAAATTCTACGCGTAATGGTCATAACTGGAAGCAGTTTTTCTCCATTTACTGTAATGGAGATGAGCTTCAACGCCGTTGGGGCGGAGTTTCGTGTGACATCATCACGCCTCCCGCGTAATCACGCAGTACATAGAAAACCAGGAAGACCTCAAAAAGCGCTGAAGAAAACATGCATTATATAATTGAGAAGGCAGCGAAACAATAAGAAGCGAGCGAGTGACATATACAACCATATTCATGAGTTCTGCTACTGAAACAAAGCACGATGTAAACCTACACTTTAAATTAAGTTCATAGACAGGCTGCGCTGGCGTTTGTAATTTAGTGCCTGCCCATATAAGGCCGTCCGTCAGCGGCAATCCAATAGCAAACTGCCACGGGTAAATATTCACGGGTGAAGGACTGTGCTTATGGAGAGGAAGATGAGATGGTCAGGGTGGTGTTTGACACAAACTCAGCGAAACTACGAGAGAAAGTTTTAAGTGCCAGGACTAAGGTAACATTAAATACAGCCATGGACATAGCACGAGATGGCACCAGCACAGCTGGGAACCTTCGATGCATGTACACCAAGTGGCTCACGTGAACTGACGCAGTGCACAGATAAAAGCAACAGTTCCAAAGAGCTGAACAAAACCGAATTACACAATTGAAAAGGCAGCAAAAATATGAAGCGCCTGATACATACAAGCATATTCATAAATCCAACTACTGCGGAAACAAAGCACACGTTGGAAAAAGTCAATGTCCCGCTAAAGGAAGACAGTGTAAAAAACCCGTGCATGCAGTGTGTCAGGTCTCAGATAAAGAAGAAGACGAGCTGTTTATTGATGCAGTAAGAAACGAATCGATGAATGAAACCTGTCATCTTTACAACGATTGACAAACACGGAATGTAACTTGAACACAACACATCCTACAAATACGAACCTGATTGAAAGAAATAATGATAATCAAATCCTTGATGACAGCAACACTCAGTAACACTCACAAAACAAATACTGTATATTGACAGTCATGTTACGTTATTTTTAAAATGTTCCCTTTTTTTTCTAGCTTTTTAACACACTACTTCTCGCTGATACGCGGGTATATATATATGTATATATATATATCCCGATCTACATACTCGAATAATGGATACTTTATTCGCCATCAATGATTGTTTTGGTAAAGCCATACTCAGTGTATTCATTAGATGAACGGTAAAAAGTAAGGCAGGGAGGATGACTTATTGAGGCATGCAGGCTGTAGTGCGCGTCAACTCTATCTGAATTGCGCGATCACATTTGAAAAATATATCTTTTCAAGTTCTATTTAGTCCATATGTGTCAAACTCAAGGGCGCGGGCCACATCCGCCCGGCGTGTAATTATATCCGCCCGCGAGATCATTTTATATACTGTATTATTGTTATTAAAGCCCGGTATATGAAGCGCTGGTAACACAATAAACTACAGATCCCATAATGCAGCGCTTCAGCTGCCTTGCCGAACACTTACCGCGTTAATCAAGTCTACCTTATGATGCTGCAAGTTATTGCGAAGCTAGCTCACACGATGCTGAAGAGAAAAGTTGATTCTGAAAATAGAGCCTTTAAAAACCGATGGGAGGCTGAGTATATGTTTACTGAACCCGTGTGTCTCATTTGTGGAGCTAATGTGGCTGTAATTACAGAATTTAATCTAAGACGGCACTATGAGACAAAACATCAGGGAGTTCTGTGTTGTGGAGATTCTCAGGATGGATTGCAGGTGCTCATCAGTGAGGCTGAAAGACCTGAATGCAATGCAGAAGATACAGAAAGCAGAAGAATTAAATAAGAATCTGACACTTCAGCGGACGTTTTACCGTGCACAATCACAAAGTGATTTCAAGTGAAGCTGCTTTTATGGGAGACACAACCACCTGCCCAACTTTCCCTGTTGCCAAGTAATGTTAAACCAAGTCGTCACTACGGTGTTCCCAAATACGCACTTTGCTGATAAACTGAGCGCACTGAGTTTGCACGGCGCTTTGGTGACTTTGAAGAACAAAAAAAGTCCGTCTACATGCGGCTCGAACCTTGTGCATGTTTGGTAGCACATATCTGTGTGAGAAGCTCTTCTCAGTGATAAAGACTAACAAAACAGCACACAGGAGTCGCCTCACTGATGAGCACCTGCAATCCATCCTGAGAATCTCCACAACACAGAACCTCACACCAAACAGAAACGAACCTGTGCCAAAAAAGATGCCAGGCGTCCAGCTCTAAAATGACATATGAGCAAAGACAACTGAATGATTTGATTTGTTATTGCTGAAAGGAACACATTTTATTTATATTTCCAGGTTTTGTTATGCAGCATGTTCATATTTGAATTTGTATAATTTTGACAGGATATATTTTTATGGAGAGCAAAATCTTTTGGGATATTTAAAATCTAAGTTTATTTTTATAAAATATAAAATTACATAAGAGTAAAGAAATTTTAATGTTTGTTCTTTTAATGTTTACTTTATTTCTAACTTGTATAATTTAGACAGGATATATTTTTATGGAGAGCAAAATATTATAAGTTGTTTAAGGTTTGAGTTGATTTATTCAGGAATAATATTCCTGTCTGTTTTTACCATTCCTACCAAAGATATTTCTGTCGACTAAATAAAAATTCCTTCTATTTAAAATTTAAATAGAACTTGAACAAATACGATAGTTCATAATATCCACGCAGACTTGCACGTAAGAGCGGAGTTATCCATTTTAACAAGCAGCGTATTGCACTGATACTGAAATAGCTGTGTGTGTATATATGTAGATATGTATGTATATGTATATATATGTTTATATATGTGTGTGTGTATGTATATATATATATGCATTTGTGTGTATATATGTGTGTGTATGTATGTATGTGTGTATGTATATGTATGTGTATATGTATAGATATGTATATATATATGTTTGTGTGTGTGTAAATATATATATATATATTTATATTTATATATATATATATATATGACAACAACACTCATCACTCACAACAGTGACAAAACAATAACATTGACAATCATGTTACGTTATTTTCAAAATGTTTCCTTTTCTTTTTCATTGCTTCTTTAACACACTACTTCTCCGCTGCGAAGCGCGGGTATTTTGCTAGTAATTTTATAAATGTTTCTTAACAGAAATATATTAATTTATTTACTGTTTAGGTCATCATCATATCTTATCATGCCACTGCCGTATCCAGGTAAAAGTGGCGTCATTAGCATCTTCATCAGTACATGTAGGGCCACTGGAACATTCATGGAGAATGTGGTCCATTGTTTGGGTGGGCTCACCACCCAATCAGTGCCTGTTGTGAGGCCCCATCTAAATAGGTTGTCCTTTGTTTTTCCCACCTTTAACCTAGCTTGGATAATGCGACCCAGTCTTTCCTAGAGAGGGATGTTCCATTGGGTAGATGCTCTTGAGGTGTAGGAAGGGCTTCATTGCGAGGGCTACAGTCAGTCTCGTGCCACCTCTCAAGCTTATGTTTTGTGGACTGCTTTGGATTAAGGGGTTCCACTGTAGCGAAACTCCAATGAGAAGGTAGTTGGCGATTGACCTCCTGGGGCCTCATGTATAAACGGTGCGTACGCACAGAAACGTTGCGTAAGAACTTTTTCACGTTTAAATCACGATGTATAAAACCTACACTTGGCGTAAATCCACGCACTTTTCCACGGTACCTCATACCTTTTCGTACGCAAGTTCTCCGCTCGGTTTTGCAGACTGGCGGCACCCAGCATCAAAGCAGTGCTACTGTTCCTGTGTGGTTACACCTTATTTTCCTGACGCGGCTTTATATATACACCGAAACTAACCGCATATTGTTTATTAGTGTAATGCATCTGATTGTAATTAACTTGTAACAATATAATGGTAGAGGGAACAGCCATAGTATTCCAAATACCATAACTGCTTTAGCGTTGTTACTCTCACTTCTTCTTCTTCTTCTTCTTCTTTCAGCTCCTCTTGTTAGGAGTTGCCACAGCGGATCATCTTTTTCAATATTTCTCTCACTGCACCACTCAGAGTATTTATATCACTGTATCTGAGTGTGCATCACAGCAGCAGCTGATCGGAAAGGGAACTATCGGTATACAGCTTCAAGGACACGCTGTCTCAGCCACTGCAAAATGTTTTAAAGTCTTTCCTGTACGGACCTCGGTTCAGAAACAGAAACGATATCATTTATAAGGTGAAATTCAGCAAAATATGTTTATTAAATTATACAGATAAAACTTTAACTTCATTTAAATAATCTATATTCTTCACTGGGAGTGTCGTTAAGGATAGAATAATTAAACATGTACTACGAAGATATTTCAATGTTCTTTAAACGCTTTTGAAGAATCGGCGCTAAGCTTACAGATGGCTTAACGCCTATTACAGAGCTGATTGTATGGCGATCGGTTACTTGGGGAAAGAAAAGCACTGACTGCAGGACGGCACGCCAATATATATTGAATATAAAACAGAAAGAGAAAATAACAACACAGCTAAAAACACAGCGACAAATTTCGCAAAAGTTAAATGCTTGTGTCATGAGCACGAGGCGGCTAGGCAGTGTCCCAACGGACGTTGTGCATAAGCTACCTTACTGACGGGCGGGCGAAGGAGCCACCGATTCTTCCTCTGCCCAGTGCCACCACAAGCCTAGAGCCGCCCCTGATTGTACTGCTGCAATAAATTATTTCATCAAGTGAAACACATGTTTAATAACATGCTTTAACTCCTATCATCATGAAAATGATATCACGATACATCTCAGTATTTTAGTTATTCAGAGAACTGTAATATTACGAATGTAATTGATTCTGTGTCCAGTTGGAGGAAGAGAGCCGGTTTAAAAAGCAAGTAGTGATTCACACACATAGAGCACATAGAAGATCAAATACAAAACAAAGCATTTAACATGCTACTTTAATTACGATGTGATTTGAGAAACTGGTTAATTAAACGATTTTAAGATGAAGTTTATGATGTTCTACTTTAATGACAAAATAAACTATGTGATTAAAGTGGAAATGTCGAGATTGAAGTTGACATTTCGTGCTTTTTCCTCACTGTGTGCCTTTTTTCTCTGTACCCTAATAAGCTTTCATATGACACTCAGACAGTGGGCTTACATCTCGGCTTTTCACGGCACTTTGATATGTGACTTCTTTTTTATTTCCGGCACTGTGCGATTTGTGAATGTGAGCTTTCAAGTTTCTCCAACACGCTATGTCAATCGATCAACTTCCTTTTGTTGATTATACCACGGTTTATTTGAACAAATAGTATGTTTTTCATTTGCCTCCACTTGGTATTCGCTGAAATTCTTATATTTTCCCCCGTGCTTTTCCCATTGTCTTTTCACAGAAGGCTGCACTTAAGGGCGATTTATATTGATTTGCATATTCAAAGAGGCGTAATTCTGGGAGGATTTGGGGCGTTATATAATGCGCGCGTACGAAGCGTTAGTTTTCACACTGATCGGGATTTATGTAGCGGAAGAATGTGGAAGTTGGAGTACGCACAGATTCCTGCATCTGGATTTTTCTGTGCGTAAACACATTTCGGCTTTTGTGCTTACGCCATGTTATAGTGCGAGTTCTACGCACGGCGTTATACATGAGGCCCCTGGTGATGGTGAAGTTGGTGTCCATGTCTTTGGGAGTCCATCAGTTGCTTGAACCTTTCTACTCTTGAACTACTTTCTCGTCATATATGGGGAGGTGCAATCCCGGCCAGCCTGTATAAAGCAGGAAGGCACTTTGTTCGCAATGTGCTGGTGATGATTCGGCTTGCACTGTTTAGCTCAGGGTCAACCTTGTTGGCATGGGTTGACCTAGCCCACACTGGTGCACAATACTCTGCTGTTGAATAACAGAGTAACATGGCCGTTGATCACAGGGTCTTAGGGTCTGCTCCCCAGGATGTGTTTACTAGTTTGCTAAGGAGATTATTCCTGCTGGATATCTTCTTTCTGAGTTTAAAAATATGTTCTTTAAAAGACAGAGTCCTGTCCAGAGTGATGCCTAAGTAAACAGGATGTTTGGTGTTCTTCAGTACTTTGTTATTCCACCTGATCTCTAGAGTTGTGCTTGCTTGTCTATTTTTAAGATGAAAGGTGCAGACCTGTGTCTTCCCTGTGTTGGCACTAAGGAACCATTTAGTGTAACAGAGGTTGTTGAGGGCATTTGTAAGTCACTTTTGGATACCTTGGAATGGAGCAGACTGGAAGGCTAAGCAGAGATCATCTGCATAAATGAACTTCCTAATGTTGGTGAACACAGGCTGGTCGTTGGTATAGGTATTGGACAGAACAGGAGCCAGCACTGAACCTTGAGGAAGTCCATTTTTCTGATTCCTCCAGCAACTCTTTTTACTGTCCATTTCTACGTAGAACCTTCTGTTGACCAGTAGTGACTGTTTAGGTAAACAATGATTATTGACAATTACAAATCACAGAAATATAAGGTTTTAACCAATTTAATGGAGGCTATCCAGCTTTAGAAATTATAAATACTTGATTAGTGTTACAATACACTTCACAAGAAAACAAAACTCACAATAAAAAATAAAAATTAAGAAATATGTATTATTTTCATCATTCCTGCTGCATCCAGATATAAATAAATTACACTATTCTCCTCTGATTTATTATGTTGCCATTATAGAATGCTCTGTGCAACAATCTGATGTAAAGGTTGTTATGAATCTTGCCTTTGTTAATTAGCAATGTTAACTTCATTTACATAAAGAAATATTGTGTGCTTAGCCTTGTGGGAAAAAGGAAGTGTTGTTGACACACATTCGAAATTGAGTAAAGAGCACGTTGAGTTACCTGTGTCTCTGTAGTTATTATTTGTTGGAGTTGGAAGGAACACAACAAAAAGTGGCGACGAGGAAGTCTGAATTCACACGGTGGTAATAATTGTAAAGGAGCAACGAATAATACTCCATTAAGAAACGGTGACGGTAAATCCAAAAAAAAAAGACGCCGCTGTTTGCCGCAAAGGAAGCGTGGCAGGAGTAGAGAAGAAACCGTACTGATAATTGTAAAAGAAGTTTCTTCAGAAGTTAAATCGCCTTATTGTGAAGTAAGAGTGACTGTGATTCGATTGCAAGTTCGAGATGGCTGGCATTATCGGAGTAATTGGACCTTTCGATGAGAACGTGGAGCAGTGGACGTATACGCGTATACGGAGCGCTTTGAGTGCTTTGTTAAAGCAAACGATATTACCGATGTAAAATTAGTTCCTACTTATTTGAGTGGCATTGGCTTAAAAACGTTCAACTTACTGCGTTGTCTTGTGCAACCAGATAAGCCTGGAGAGAAATCATATCCTCAGATTGTTAGAATTTTGAGTGCTCATTTTTCACCAAAGCCATCAATAATTGCTGAACGGTTTAGATTCCACAATAGAAATCAAGAGGAAGGGGAATCAGTAACAATGTTTGTGGCAGCACTAAGGAAGTTATCTGAACATTGTGAATTCAATGAAGTGCCCAATGACACAATCCGTGATAGGCTGGTACAGTATGTGGACTGAGAAGTGAAGCCATACAAAAACGGCTTCCGACAGAAAGTGCCCTAACCCTTGCAAAGGCAATTGAAATAAGCGTGTCCATGGAAGTGGCAGCTAAAGAGGCTCAGCAGTTAAGCATAACTGGGCAAATTCATAAAGTAAATATAAAGAGCAAGGACGCTGGTAGAGGGCTGTGCTATCATTGTGGAAGACCAGGGGCCTCATGTATAACGCCGTGCGTAGAACTCGCACTATAACATGGCGTAAGTTAATAAAGTCGAAATGTGCTTACGCACAGAAAAATCCAGATGCAGGAATCTGTGTGTACTCCAACTTCCACGTTCTTCCGCTACATAAATCCCGATCAGCGTGAAAACTAACGCCGCACGCGCTTTATGTAACGCCCCAACTCCTCCCAGAATTACGCCTATTTGAATATGCAAAATAATATAAATTGCCCTTAAGCGCAGCCTTCTGTGAAAAGACAATGGGAAAAGCACGGGGGAAAATATAAGAATTTCAGCGAATACCAAGTGGAGGCAAAGGAAAACATACTGTTTGTTCAAATAAACCGTGGTATAATCAACAAAAGGAAGTTGATCGAGTAACATAGCGTGTTGGAGAAACTTGAAAGCTCACGTTCACAAAATCGCGCAGTGCCGGAAATAAAAAAGCCACATATCAAAGTCGCCGTGAAAAGGCGAAGTTGTAGCCCACTGTCTGAGTGTCATATGTAAGCTTATTAGGGTACAGAGAAAAAAGGCACACGGTGGGGAAAAAACACAAAATGTCAACTTCAATCTCGACATTTCCACTTTAATCACGTAGTTTATTTTGTCATTAAAGTAGAACATCATAAACTTCATCTTAAAATCGTTTAATTAACCAGTTTCTCAAATCACATCGTAATTAAAGTAGCACGTTAAATGCTTTGTTTTGTATTTGATTTTCTATGTGCTCTATGTGTGTGAATCACACACTTGCTTCTTAAACCAGCTTTCTTCCTCCAACTGGACACAGAGTCCATTACATTCGTAATATTACAGCTCTCTGAATAACTAAAATACTGAGATGTATACGTGATGTCATTTTCATGATGATAGGAGTTAAAGCACGTTATTAAACATGTGTTTCACTTCGATGAAATAATTTATTGCAGCAGTGCTCCTTCGCCCGCCAGTGTCATGCACGGTGGATGGCCACGTCCGTTGCAGACACTGCGTAGCCGCCTCGTGCTCATGACACAAGCATTTAACTTTGCCAAATATGTCGCTGCTTTTAGCTGTGTTGTTATTTTCTTCTGTTTTATATTCAATATATATTGGCGTAGCGTCACTGCAGTCAGTGCTTTTCTTTCCCCAAGTAACCGATCGCCATACAATCAGCTCTGTAATAGACGTTAAGCCATCAGTAAGCTTAGCGCCGATTCTTCAAAACGTTTAAAGAACATTGAAATATCTTCGTAGTACATGTTTAATTGTTCTATCCTTAACAACACTCCCAGTGAAGAATATAGATTATTTAAATGAAGTTAAAGTTTTATCTGTATAATTTAACAAACATATTTTGCTGCATTTTATCTTAAAAATGAAATCGTCATCATATGTAAATACGCGCTTTATAAAGTGGCTCAGGTTGTGCGATATTATAACTGTAGTGCAAGTTTACAGTAGGCTGATAAGCTTATAAGTACAAACAGTTCTACAAGGAGCACTTGATTGACTGCATTTAAAGTTCTTGGGATTAAACTGTTTCTGAACCGCGAGGTCTGTACAGGAAAGGCTTTAAAACGTTTTGCAGTGGCTGAGACAGCGTGTCCATGAAACTGTATACCGATAATTCTCTTTCCGATCAGCTGCTGCTGTGATTCACACTCAGATACAGTAATATAAATACTCCGAGTGGTGCAGTGAGAGTAATATGGAAAAAGATGATCCGCTGTGGCAACTCCTAACGGGAGGAGCTGAAAGAAGAAGAAGAAAAATAATAATAAGAAGAAGGTGTAGTGAGAGTAACAACGCTAAAGCAGTTATGGTATTTGGAATACTATGTCTGTTCCCTGGACCATTATATTGTTACGAGTTAATTACAATCAGATGCGTTACATACAATATGCGGTTAGTTTCATTGTATTTATAAAGCCGCGTCATGAAAATAATGAGTAATCACACAGGAACAGTAGCATTGCTTTGACGCTGGGTGCCGCCAGTCTGCAAAACCGAGCGGAGAACTTGCGTACGACAAGGTATGAGGTACCGTGGAAAAGTGCGTGGCTTTACGCCAAGTGTAGGTTTTATACATCGCGATTTGAACGTGAAAAAGTTCTTACGCCATATTTCTGTGCGTACGCACCGTTTATACATGAGGCCCCTAGACTGCAAGAGTTGTGGAATAAACGGTCACATCGAGAAAGCATGTAAATCCAAGAAAGCTACAGAAAGATATTATAGACATGAAAGTAAAAAGGCAGCATTTAGTCAAAAGAAAAATGTTCATTTGCTGCAACCGCAAGAATTAGAAACAACATTAGGAAGTGACACATCTGAAGATGAAGTGTTTTTAAATATTTTGAGTCTTGAAGGAGGCTCACAGGGATACCAGGTATCTCCATTTTTGGAAGGACAAAAAGTATACACGGAAGTGGACACAGGGGCGGCTGTTTCTCTTGTGTCAGATAAAACCTACTACACGTTCCTGAGGCACCTTCCACTAAAGAAAACTAATGTAGTGTTAAAAACATATACAGGTGAACCGGTGAATGTGAGAGGCCTGATAAAGGTGACTGTTCAATTGAATGGGCAGAAAGCCACTTTACCACTTTATGTAGTGGGAGGAGATTACCCATCATTATTAGGAAGATCATGGTTAAAAAAAAAATCACATTGAATTGGCCAAATGTTTGTATGCTGCCCAGAGGAGAAACAAAGTTGGATGCAGTACTTGGCAGACATGCTGAGTTGTTTTCTGGTGAACTAGGGAGCATGAAGGACATCACTGTCAGACTTGCCACTAAACCTAACAGTCAACCGAAATTTCTGAAGGCCCAACCAATTCCCTATGCTATTCGACCAAGGGTTGAAGCTGAACTGGATTCTTTACGTCTGGTGTTCTGAAACCTGTGAGTGTAAGCAAATGGGCTACTCCTATTGTACCCGTGATTAAAAACGATGGATCAGTACGTATATGCGGGGACTTTATGTTGACCATCAATCCTGTGTTGTCTGTAGAACAGTATCCACTTCCGCATATAGATGATCCGTTTGCAGGCCTTGCTGGAGGACAGAAATTCAGCAAAATAGACCTGTCCCATGCATATCTCCAAATGCATGTTGAACTAAAGTCTAGAGAATTGCTAACTATTGTGACCCCTAAGGGCCTGTTCCGTTACTGCTGCCTACCCTTTGGAATCACCTCGACTCCAGCTCTATTCCAAAGAGCAATGGACCAAATCTTAAGTGGGCTTCCAGGGGTCCAGTGTTATTTTAATAACATCCTTGTGACAGGAAGAAATGAAGAAGAGCACCTTCAACACCTGGATGCCACTCTTCAGCGCCTAAATGAATATGGTCTGAGGGTTCGCAAGCATAAATGTGAATTTTTCAAGTCCTCTATAGAATATTTGGGACATGTAATAGATGCTTGTGGACTGCACAAAGCACCCTTAAAAGTTAAAGCAATTTTTGATGCACCTGCTCCTCAGGATGTAAGCCAATTATGTTCATTTCTGGGACTTCTCAACTATTATAGAAAATATATTCCAAATTTGGCAACTCTTTTGAGGCCATTGCATCAGTTGTTATGTCAAAACAAAGCTTGGAAGTGGACAAAAGAATGTAGAAAAACTTTTACCAAAGCAAAGGACGCTCTCATAAAATCTGATGTTCTTACACATTTTGACCACACACTGCCACTGCAGCTTGCCTGTGATGCTTCTCCATATGGAGTTGGTGCAGTGATTTCACACATTATGCCCTCCGGTGTGGAGAAACCAATTGCTTTCGCTTCACGTACATTGAATAAAGCTGAAAGGAAATTATGCACAAATTGAGAGGGAGGCACTGGGAATAATTTTTGGAATTCGCAAATTTCATCAGTACCTATTCGGGAGAAAGTTTACCCTTCTTACAGACTATCGACCCCTTACTACCATCTTCGGACCTCATACTGGTATACCATCTCTAGCAGCTAGTCGAATGCAAAGATGGGCATTACTTTTATCAGCCCATACATATGATATCAAATACCGCAAGTCTGAGTTGCATTCCAACGCAGATGGACTCTCACGTTTACCCTTGCCAGTTACCTGTTCAGAAAGCCCAGATATGGATATATTTTATTTTAAGCAGGTAAATGAGACACCAATGACCTCAAATCAAGTAAAAGGATTCACTCGAAATGATCCAGTACTGTCTAAAGTAATGGACGTGGTTCTTACTGGTAAAAGTCCTAGTACTTTACCAGAACTAAAACCCTACCTTTTTAGGAAAAGTGAACTGTCTGTGCAGGCAGGTTGCCTTCTTTGGGGTCGCAGTGTCATCATTCCACCACCACTGCAGAAACTTTTAATCCAGCAGCTACATGCAAGTCATGTTGGTATTGTCCGCATGAAGGAGATTGCAAGAAGTTATTTTTGGTGGCCAGGAATAGATGAACATATTGAGGAGAGGGCCAAGGCATGTTCTTCTTGTCAGAAGATTAGAATGCCCCACAGCTGGCACCACTTCACCCATGGGACTGGCCTGAAAGGGCTTGGCAGCGCATCCATGTGGATTTTGCAGGTCCCTTTGAGGAAAAGATGTTTCTGGTGGTTGTAGATGCCTATAGTAAGTGGCCAGAGGTTGCTGTTATGCGCTCAACAACTGCTGTTAAAACAATGGAAAAGTTGGAGGAATTATTCTGTCGTTATGGCTTTCCAGAGCAACTTGTGAGTGATAACGGTCCTCAGTTTGTGTCACAGGAATTTGCCACTTTCCTACAAGTCAATGGAATTCTGCACATTCGCTCTGCACCACACCATCCTTCCACAAATGGTTTAGCAGAAAGGTTTGTTCAGACAATGAAGCTTTCACTGAAGGCATCGCAAGATGAAGGCTCTCTTCATACACGTTTGAACCAGTTCTTACTGTCTTATCGGAATTCTGAGTACAGCGCAACTAAACTTTCACCTGCCATCCTAATGATGAAAAGACAACTTCGTACAATTTTTGATTTGCTAAAGCCACCAGAAACAAAACAAGTGGTACGTCATCATCAACAAAAGCAAGTTGAACATCAAGACAAGAAAGCAAGAGACAGAGTCTTTCGTCCGGATGACACTGTATTGGCTCGAGGTTTTAATAACAAATACAAATGGGTTCCTGCCACCGTAATCAGTCAGAGTGGACCTGTTTCTTACACTGTCTGCACTGCTGATGGTACTGTTTGGCGAAGACATGTGGATCAATTGTTGCAGGCATCACCAGCACCCACTGAGCCACCAGATGTGGACTGTCCTGAATTGAATTATGATGTTAGTGAAAATCAGTGTCCTATTACTGAGGAAGAAGTGTCACCTATTGAAGTATCAGGAACTCCATCACCTCCTGTGAATGAGGAAGAGTCAGCTAGAAAATCTACAAAATATCCCTCAACTATTTCATTTTCAACAGATGCTCGCACTGAACGTCGTTATCCTGCTCGACATAGACAACCTCCTAACATTTACAAGTTTAGGTACAAAACTGTATGCATGCATTGTTTTACAACTGGGCTACACTGCCTGCTGAAAAATTCACCTATACCTATTGACATCATTTCATTTCATCAGTAGACTATTTCTGTGTTTAATTTTATGCATAATCATCCCTTTCTCAGAACCCATTTTTCTGCTGCAGCATTGCAGGAAACCAAAACCTATCCTAAAGCTCACTGGTATAAATAAAGTGTACACAATCAAAATGAGATATCTGTGCAGGATTGCTGGGTTCACACCTTATGACAGGATTAGGAACAAAACAGTACAGCAGGAGTACAGTAGAATCTTTGCTTGCTTAAGCTGAGAGGAGCCAGGTCAGGTGTTTTGGTACCTTTGCCACCTAGGTACTTTCAAAAGAAAGTTGAGCACAGTCCACTGAGAGAATGTCTAGGGGCAAACAAAGAAAAAGTGGGAGGATTGAATATCACTGCCTGCTAGGCGGCCTAAAAAATAGATAGACATTGTATTGTCTGTGCAATTGGTATGTTTGATTCACACTAATTGAAGGGCTTGGAGAGTCAAGGTTTTGTCACTTGCATCTATGTATTTGACTAAACCTTCATCATCTTCCTCAAATACTGGAGGACAGCTTGCATTTCTCCATTTGTTCCCTCAAACGCCTCCAGTGAGATTCATCCTCACTGGCTGCATCACATTCTAATATGGTATCTGCTTGGGTTAAGATCATAAAGTGCTGCAGAAAGTGGTAAAGGCAGCACAGACTATTACTGGCACCCACCTGCATTCTATTCAGGTCATAATGCAACAGTCACTGCCTTAGGAAGACAAAAAGGGTTATTAACGACCCCGGCCATCCTGCATAGCTTCTTTCCTCACTCCTCCCTTCTGGCAAAAAGTACTGGCACTTTGGCACTCACACTAGTAGATTTAGGGGTTGTTTCTATCTAGAAGTCACAAGTTTGCTGAACAGCCAATCAAAAGATCATAAAAACAAACACTAACATATAGAATACGTTTAGGAATGCTAGTATCTTGCAACCCAAGGTAAGATAAATGACTTGCTTTTTTGAAGAGAATAACAATTTTTAGCAGTGCTAATACAATTACAAAACGAAAACGGGGCTTTGCAGCTATATCTTATTAATAAATTTAAAATCCGTAATTTTTAGCAGTAATTGCCATTAGCAACACGAGTAATTGTCTTGGATGTATTTATAAATAAACATAATAATATATTGATAACAATGTATCAGTTTCTATCAAAAACCTGAAAATTTCTGGATGATTACTGACTTTTGAATTTGAACGCTCTGTTGAAGGCAATGTATAATGTAGTTTGACTACAAGATCCGGAATACCCTGCGCTTGAAGCTCATGTGATATACTGTATAGCGTCACTTGAAGTAGTAGGACTACAAGAGCCGTGATTCTCTGCGTAACCGTCAGTCTATTCTCCGGGGTGTTTTAGGCCTCTCGGCTGGGAAAACGATAGAGTAACGACATCATGAGCGAAACTGCATTTAGAAGTAACAACGAGGCCAGCTTGAATACGGATCAAATTTCAGATGCCGTCGATAAAATTGACATGTCTCTTGGTAGGTAAGAACCGTTCGTTTTACAAAGCTCGACGTCGGCGACTCAAGTTTGGGTTGCATCCCATCGTAAGTTGGCTAAGGCCTTTGAGCTTCTTATTTTCATTTTCCGAACCAGAGAGAGTAAAAGTAAATGGTGAATCCAGTATTTAGAAACGTGGTTACAAACGGAGATTCTTCCAGGTAAGGTGAACATGTCGAGTACAATCGAATAAATGTGGGGGTATGCCCATTGTGGAAAAGCGGTGCATAGTTTTGTGGTTTGTTGGTGGGATGCGGCGGAATGGTAGGCAAATACAAGTAGAGAAAACTGGAGGTTCGAGTTTCTTAGGCATGGATTATTTCTGGGGCGATAGTTATTGATGATTTTTAAGCGAGCAAGGCCAATAAGGTCATCATTGTTGGTAAATTCCTACTCAAGTAAAATTTACAAGAATAACCTCGAGATGAGGTTTTAAAGTTCCCTAGACGCTGTGTTTAGATGAAGTAATATTCACAAACATTTTACATCGTTTGGTCAAGTTTGAGGTTTAGCCTTGTATATTAGAAGTTCGGTTTCCTAACTTTTCTTAGGTTTATTGTTACCCTCTGTCACTTAGAACTAAAATAATTGTCTGTCATTTTCCCTGCTTATAGTTCATTTCCTATAGAAAAGTCGACCTTTTGCATGTGACTTTACAGAATAAATAAAATCATATCAACAGTTTAGTATCTTTTTCATAGCTTACAGTTTATTATTGTAACATTTTTAGATGTTTAATGTTCTTCCGCAGAAGGGTGGCAGCTCCACTATTTTTGTGTATGTATCGACAGTTCATTTCATAAATGGTACTCGCAAATTGTTTATGTTTTTGTCGGATTGTTCGATTCTTAAAGAATGGGGGTTCTGTGTAATAATGGGAGCACATTTCTAGTAGGTCATTCAGTAGCTCAAACTTGAATGTTCATGTACGAATTTTGTTGATATTTTATAAATCCCGGCTCAATATTAGCAGTCAGTTTTATTCCGAAATACTCCATTTTTTGGTTTTTCTTTTTGTGCAGTTTGAGAACCGAGCAATCCAGCGTCATGAGGTACGAAATGCAGCTCAACGTCCGCATATGGCATTGGCATGTTTACAGTCATTCTTTCAGATAAAATGAGATTGCTTGCACTGATTTGACAATTTTTCTGTCCATGTTTATATAGCCTGTATTAATACTACGGCTCATTTATAAATTACAACATGTACTTGCATACTCGGGGGCCTAAAGGATTTCCTTCTTGTGGGCAATTACAGTAATACTCGTAAGTATAGTATTGTGAAGATGGTAATAGTAAGTAGCATAAAATTTTCAGCCTGAAATCTAACTGAATAAAAGTCCCTGAATTTGCGCTGATAAATTCAATATCAAGTCAGACTGTAGATTCATAAAAACGAGAGTGTTTTTGATAGTGGATGAATCCCTTTCCCTGTTTCAATCACATTGTGGACACCAGAATAACATGTTTAAAAAGTAAAATAGATTAATTCATTATCTGGCTTGACTTTCCAGCTCATTGACAAGTGGAAAGAAACATATTACACATTTGTTTTTAATTACATACCTTTAAACAAATGTGTAAAATATGCTGAAGCCTGCCTAAAAGCAATATTCCTTTTTTAATTTTAACACTGACAGCTGAGGGTAGGGAAGACTGCCGGCCCCTGTGGTATCCAGGGTGAACTTCTTTGGGCTGGTGGTAAGGATGTCCTGGCATTCTAAGCAATCTTTGCTTCCATTTGAGAAATGAGTGTCATCTGAACTGACTGGAAAACTCAACTTGTCATCCCAATCTGGAAAGGGAAGGGCGATTGCCAGGATTGCAGCAACTACAGGGGGATAACACTGCTCACGGTACTGGGTAAGGTCTTGCTAGGTTCATGCTCAATAGGATCTGTGATCACCTGCTTATCTTACCAGCGACCAGAGCAGTCTGGTTTCACGCCTAAGAAGTCTACCATCAACCGCAGAGTTTCTTTGTAGCCTTTGTCAGTTTTCATAAAGTGTTCGACTTAGTTGATCGAGCCGCCATGTGGGACATCCTGAGACTTCGTGGGATCCCCTCAAGTTGCTGAATATCATGGCTGGCCTGTACACTAGTACTATGAGTGATGTGCAGAGTGAAGGCAGAACCTCTGCGTTTTTCCATGTTGATTCTGGGGTTCGTCAGGGTTGTGTTCTTGCAACGATTCTGTTCAGTGCTTACATGGACTTGGTGTTGGGCAAGGTCGTGGGGTCCAGTGGCTGTAGGGTATCTGTTGGTGAAGAAACATTCACTGATCTTGACTTTGCTAATGATGCTGCAATCTTCACAGTGTCAATGGAGGCTCTGATTGGGGCACAGCCGTCAGCAGTGTGTCTGTCTGCGGAGTGAGTATCAAGCTTGTCAATAGGCATTCTTGTCTCTGGTGACTCTTCCTATGAAGAGAGCATGGGTTGTCACAAGGTTATTGAAAAGGGGTGTGTGGTGCTCCTGATAACTTTGCAAAAGGGTGAAGGTCCAAGTCTTTAGATTCCTGGTATTTCCTGTCTTGCTATATGGCTGCAAGGAATGGACACTATCCATTGACCTGAGAAGAAGACTTGTCTCTTTTACAGTACTGTGTCTCTTTGGAGATTCCTTGGGTACTGCTGCTCTGACTATTTGTTGAATGAGTGGTTGTTCACACAGTCTTGAATGAGGCACATTACCTGCATTGTGTGGGAGCGTCAGTTACAACGCAATATCCATTTGGCACAATTCTCCGTGGGTGATCTGGCTCACAGAATCCTCATTGTTGAGGGCTGGAACAGCTGGACCAAGCCAAGGGGTCACCCATATAACACCTGACTGCGGCAGATAGATGGTCATTTCCGGAGGGTGGGACTGGACCGCTTGTCTGCCTGGGAGGTTGCTAAACAGAATACAGAGCTTTTTCATTGTTTGGTGGGTGTGGCAATGTGCTGTAACAGTGCAAGCTCCCCAACCTGATCTGACTGATAACAATATGCTTAAACACTGTTTTCTTTTTAATCTATAATACAAATATTTTTGAAGACATCTTCCCATTTAACAATGATAGCATTTTGTGGCTTTATAACTTATCAGAGTTAAGATACAACACAGATTTACAGTTGCGCAAAAATTTTATTTCTGTCATCCTAAAATATTTATTTTATATTTGTAGTCTACTTTGCGTTGTACTTTTCCTTGCATGCTTTATACTAAAAAGCATACTAATGATACTAATATTATTAAATAATAATATTAAAAAATAAACATTAAAATTATATGTAAATAAATGTTTAAATTCTAATATCCATGTATATTATTGGGTACAACGTTAAAATCACTCGCAGGTCATTATGTTGCTGCGATGGCACCTGTTAAGAGGTGGGATATATTTTTGGCAGCAAGTAAACAGTCAGTTCTTGAAGGTGATGTGTTGGCATTGGGTAGAATGAGCAAGCGTAAGGATCCAAGTGACTTTGACAAAGGACAAGTTGTGATGGTTGGACGACTAGGTTACGGTGGTGTGGCGGAAGAGCTGCTGCCTTACAGCAAAAGGGTCACGTCCCCTGCCTGGAGTCTGCTTTCCTGGTGGGTTTCTTCCGCATGCCTCGGTTTCCTTCCAAAGGCATACAGGATAGAGGATTTGGTAATTCTAAATTGATGCTACTAGTTTATGTGTGTGCTTGTATTCGCCTTAGCATCCAACCCTGGGGTTGTTCTGCCTCACGCTTAATGCTAGCTGGGACTGACGCAACCCTATACTGCTAAACAGCAGCTCTACTGCTATGTCACCATGCCCAAACATGATTAATTATTAACAGTATACATTATTTAAGTTAACAATTTAATTTCATAATAAAAATGGAATCAAGTATACATCTTAGTATTCTAAAATGTTCAGAGAGCTTGTAATATCATGAATGTAATGTATTCTGTATGGCAATCACTGTCTGCTTGCTTCTGTCGGTGTTAAGAAAAAGCCTGTTTAAGAGGAATGTAGCATTTTAACTGGTTCAAGGAATGCTTAGAATATGAAGCATTTAATGTATTACATAGAGAATTCACCAAAAAATCTTTTTGTTGCTGATAGATGGCAGCACCTGCCCTGCATTCCAAAATGGTGGGGAGATGGTTGTCAGTTGAACAGCAATTCTTTTGTCTTGTATTGTTTTCCTGCATTACATTAAAAGTTGCATAATTAGATCTGGACCACCCTATAAATTAGTTATATTTAATGTTTGCCTATATATTAGTGCATAGTCTATGGGAGGTTCTTATAACCCCCACAAGCTGAATTGAATTGGTATATTCTATTTCTTGTCTATCTGATTATAGATTAGTCTCAGTTAGTGACCTGCCTTGCCATGTGTAAGGCATCAAAGCCACTGTGCGCGATGTGCCCAATAGTATGAAAGTTAACATGCTGTATTGAACGTGCAGTGCTGTACATTTAGAGCATACTGAAGGTGAAGTAAAGCATCCAAGTATAGAAACAACTGAAGTTTGATAAGAAGAGCTAAGTTTAGAGAAGAGACATTTTTGTCCAATTTTTTTGCCTTCTATGTGTGTAACAACCTTTTTTCTTCTTGTGTAGTCTAGTTTCTTTGAATTTTCACTAGATCTTTTAAAACAAACTTTTGGATTTCTTTTGTCACGCATTTGACCCATGCTTGATCCTGATTAACGCACCAGCAGCCACAACAAGACTTTCTCAAACCCTGTCGTAACAAAACATCGATTGTAAAGTGAAGTTTACAATGTTCTACTTTAATGACAAAACAAACTATGAGATTAAAGTGGAAATTTTGAGATTAAAGGACCTTCGTTTTGCATTTGCAGATATTCTTTTTTACATGTACTTTTGCCTTTCTCTTTTAGTAACACTGAATGGAAGGATCTATTTATTTTGATTTACATATTCAAATGGTGAATTCTGGGATGAGTCGGGGTGTGGCCATAGTCACACTAATTTGCTTTAAAACGTTGATTGGGATTTATAAAGGGAAAAGTGTGTGGAACTTTGCTTATGAACAGTTTTATGCATTGTAGTTTGTGCGTATGCACGTTTCTAGCTTTGTCCATATGGTATGTTTTAGTGTGAATTCTACGCCATACATTATACATAAGGCCCCAGTTCTTGTGTGGTGTTACCAGTACGTAGTGGCTTATACCTACCCAAAGTGGTCTGAGGAAAAACAAATGGTGAACCCATGACAAGGTCATGGACGCCCAAGGCTAATTGATAAGCATGGGGAGTGAAGGCTAGCCCATCTGGTCCAATCCCTCAAAAGAGCTACCGTAGCGCAGAATGCTAAAAACTTAATGCTGTCCATGAGTGACTGGTGTTAGAACACACATTACATCTCTGCTTCCTATGTAGCCACAGACTAATCGGAGTGCTCTGAGCATAAGAACTGGATCATGGAGCAATGGGAGAAAATGGCTAGGTCTGATGAATCATGTTTGTTTGTTTTTTTTTTTTTAAAGATCATGTGGACAGCTGCGGTACGTGTGCGTCGTTAACCTGTGGAAGGGATGGCAGCAGGATAAACTATTGGAAGAAGGCAAGTTGGTGTGATGCTCTGAGCAATATTCTGCTGGGTATCCTTGGGCCATGGAATTCATGTGGATTTTACTTTGGCACATAGTACTTGCCTAAAGATTGTTGCAGACACGTGCATCCCTTTATGACAGTGGTATTTCTGGAGATTATTGCTTTGATTCATATTGCAGCTTGTCAGGGAGTTGACTAAAAAGAGTGATACAGTGCAAGGTATTGTGTGATTAGGAGTTTTAGTGTATTGGGTACCCCCCTAACCACCTTATTGTTTCAATGTGATGGATTGCCCCGTGCACCAGGAAGGTGCCTATGAAGAGTAATGCAGTTTGAAGTGTGGTATCCCATGTTCACGGAAAAGTCTGAAGTCCAAACTACTAATAGATTTGTAAGATGGTGCCAGTGCTTGTGGTCAACCAGTCCGCACAATTTATCACCCTAGCCCACCAGCGATATTTCCTAGTTGAACAAAAAGTACATACTCTGGAGGAGGAGCTAGAAAAAGAAAAAAAAAAAAAAACCAAAGTACTAGGAGATACAAATGGCCATCATTTTTGTAGTGGGAATGCAACAAAAGTTCCAGAGTTTCAAAAAGTCCTTGGTTCCTGAGAGGTTCCTGCTGTGGGAAAGTGCCTAATTTCATGAGTGGTGGTGCAGTTTGGGCTATACACCATGTGCAACAACAGCTCCAATTCAAAGATCTTATCAAGAGGCTCGGACATTTGAAATGTGACTCCACATTGAACTTTTAACAATTTTCCATGCCACAGAGGAATTTGGACATCTGGCACTATAATGTGTTGGTATAGTGCTTTATTCTAATGTGGGTGATATAGGCTCCAACCACACACAGCCCTGAATATATTATGCCGAGTAGATTATCCTTCCCACATTGCATCACAGACATAATATAATGTATGTTAAATTTCTAAAAATGAAATGACCGATGTGTAAGGAGATCACCCTTTTGACATTCACCCACCACTCAATAATATGATGACCATAGAATGTCTAAAAACTTAGCACCCCCAACATTTCTAGTATCAGCCTTGATCACTTGCCCATTATGCTCCCTCTCGCCACCCATTTCTCTGTCTTGACCACAGATTCTGACAAGTGAACCTAACTGAATTAATTTAGCCACTATCTCAGTATGATTTTAAACCAGTTAATTTAGCGAAGAGAGCACCTTTATAATTACTCAAAGTAGGAGAAGTGAAATAGCGGTACTTTGACTTTTAAAAGTTTTATCATTTTAATGGTGGTGTAAAAGTAAAACTTCAAAATATGTAGACAGTTGTCAGTCTCTCAAATTGTTTATATTCTTACTTTTTTGGCCATATTTTAGTGAAAAACCATTCTCTAACATTATTTATTCTCCACGCAGCCTTACTACTGAGGTCGGCAATATTCTAATTTGAATGTTTCAGAAGTTAAGGATTGCAGCATCTTAAAGCTGGAATGAATTGTAATCTACATACACACCTCTAATACAAATAGTTGTCATGCAATGTCCACATAGGCGAAAGGGGATGTGGGCTAAAGGCAGCTTTCTTTTCTGAGTATCTCAAAAGCCAAGAATTATGGCAATGTAAAACTTGAATGAACTGTGATATACAGACATTCCTCTAATAGGATCAGGGTTTATTAAAGATTTTCATTCCTGCATTAGCAACAGTAACCCCAGTCTATTTCTTATCCACATGTTAATTTGAGCTAACATCAGACTCTTTTCCAATTTTAAAATATCTAAAGGTAAGAATGGTGGCCTTATTAAACTTAGGTTGATTAAAATCTGTGGGCACATCCCTAATAGGAGTGAAATATTTGAGATTTGTTACTGTTTCAGGAATATTAACCTTCACATGCCCCTTCTGTACACAAGAGTTAGACTTTTATGAGTGCATCGGGAATTTAGTATATGTAAAAAAAAAAAAATTTCCTGTATCATTGTTCATATTCTTAGTTACAGAACATGCATAGACTTATTTACTTGAAAATGGATTACAGTGTCATAGAAGTGTAAGTTTGTTGATAATTGGTGTTTAATATTTATTTTAGTATTTGTCATATTTTCCTTTTCATGATTGCTTTGGATATATTATTCTGAATTTATTCTATTATTTACAAGTAGTTCTACAGGGTGGTCCAGATCTAATTATGCAGATCCAGATCATCTGGATGACTTTGATTTATGCGGGGACGATTCTAGTTCGGCGCGAAGACGATTCTTCATGTCGTCAGTTTGCACACTTCTCGATGGTCCGGGATTTTTCAGGTGATTGTCTATGTAATAAACTTAAGTTATAGCGTAATGAAAATTGCATAATTAGTTCTGGACCACCCTATATTTATTCAAAATATATCGTCTACTTTTTACATGAATTATGGTCATTACTTGATCTCCGTTTTTTTGATATATTCTTGTATCCTGCTTCTTGTCTTTCTGTTTAACTAACTTCATTTTCACTTCTATTTATCTAGTGATGTTTCATAATGTTAAAAATGTGAAGTTGCAGGGAATATTTTCCATGTACAGGCAGTCCCCGGGTTACGTACGAGATAGAGACTATAGGTTTGTACTTAAGTTGAATTTGTATGCAAGTCGGAACAGGTACATTATTTTAATAAATGCTATTGTTGACGACTGTAACCAAGTGCTCTGCTAATGAATGATGGAGTTTCACCTCTCTCTGACTTTTTTTTATTATTTCTACTTTTATTTTCAATGATGATGGTTTTTCTCTTCTTTACTGTATCACCAGCACTTGCATCAGATTTGTGTTTCAGAGACATTGTTGAAGGGTGAAGATAAAAGATTAAGATGAGCTCTTCTGCACAGCACTGTACAAGCTATCACTGCAGGAAGGCACCAGTCGTCAACACATCTGATTAACTGACAAGAGACAACTTCCTGCTATGTACGTAACAGTACAAGCAGGCTTGTTATTGAGAATGAATGGGGGTGTCGACGGGCTGTTCATCATCAGCCCACCACACATTAACTTCCACTACAGTATGCTGGCTGCAGTGTCCACCCACCGAGAACGAACACGGTGTGGCCAAATGTGGGTAGTGAATCACCCCCATTCAATAGACAGCTTTCCAGTGCACACTACAATGCTACCCCCTGCTGCTACGTTCAGCCACAAGCAGGTCACCGATTGCAGCATTACCAGCCACCCACCGAGAATGAACACGGGTAGGCGTGTGTGGTGGGCGGGCAGGCAGTGAAGCAGCTTGCCGCCATGAGCCGCCCGAGGAACACTACATTGCGCGAACAGCAAAATCGTCCCCCTCCACCCTCTATGCAGCCACCACTTGCAGCATTACCAGCCGCCCACCGAGAACGAACGGGGCAGCCATGTGTGGTGGGCGGGCAGTGAAACCGCTTTCTGCCGGCAGCCGCCTAAGGGACACGACACGACACGACACGACACTGCGCGAGCAGCGAAATCGCCCCCATCCAGCCTCCGCTTGCAGCATTACCAGCCGCCCACTGAGAACGAACGGGGCAGCCGTGCGTGGTGGCCAGGCAGTGAAACCGCTTGCCGCTGGGAGCCACCCGAGGGACACTACACTGCGCGGGCAGCCTCTGGCCGAAGATGACGGAGTGGCAGTTACTGAGGCACGTGCGTCGTAGCTGCAGCCCTGTTCGTAAGTCATAGGTCGGATGTCCATAACCTGGGGACTACCTGTACCCAATTTTATAAATGGTTGCATATATTCCTGTACCTTCTATACAGAAGGGGTGTGTTCAGGGTTGTGGCAGCATTAACCAGATAACCTTATGTTCTGAGATATTCAAATTAGAAGAGATTATCTCTGCAGGTCATGATTAAGGCTGGTAAGACACAAGTGGGGCTAAAGGTTGGGAAAGTTGCTTGTATTGTGAAGCAAATGTCATGTTTCATCCATGTTATTAAACTTGAGTGGATTAAAATTTGTTAACACAAGTTTTAATATTTCTGTAATCCTACCCTGTTAAGATATTAAAACTGGAAAGGTGCTTATTCTTCATCTGAGGAACATATGGTGAATATTCATTCTGGAGATAGTGTGTCTTAATTCAGCAACATGAGTCATGTAAGGGTGACTCCTACTCTTAAAGAATCATCTGTAGCTTAAAACTCACCTTGTTTTATGCTACCACAATCCTTAACCTTTGAGTTCTTCTAATTATAAAAAGGCCAATATGTAGAATAGGGTTGTTAGGTTGCTGTAATAGCAAAAGTAACCCCAACATTGATATCAACCTAACTAACAGCCATTTCTAGTAGATTGTGCTGCCACAATCCTTTGGGTCTGAGATATTCAATAAAAAGACCTATATTAGCAAGTCACAGTTGGTTAAGGCAAGCTTCACGGAAGGCAAATTAGAGACTAAGGTTTGGGAAAGCTGACTTTCTTGTAATCCTTTTGGACCACCTCTTCATAGATGACATAATCAAGCTGAACAGGAGAGAGCAAAGAATCGCCAGAATGAGTGGTATGGCACAAAACTGGCACAGAGGACCATGGCTACAGAAAGGAATTCCTAGGAAAGGACCACAGCAAACCAAAAGTAAGCATATTCCCCTAAATTATGCAAACTGTGTTTGTCTTTTAGCTTGAATGGTAGTTTTTTTTGCAATTTATTTGTTAATCTTTGAGTTTTACCCATTAATTTTGTCATTTTTAAAACATTTCCTATTGAGTGCCTACATTTATTCAAAGGGCAGATTTACCTAGTTAAATACTGTTAAGGAAAATTTAACTGCTTGCTTTCCCCTTCTCTTGGTCTATTATGAATAGGCTTCAACAGGATTGGCATCCGAGGAAGACGACTTCAGCCGCCATCAAGGCGGCGCCCTCAGGGAGTCTTAACAGGTTTGGCATTGCGGAAGGCTCAGCCGCTGAACAAAGGAGTTAGTCCACTGAATAGACAAGCTTTTCATATGATGGTGAGAAACTGATCACTCAGTGCTTTATTACTTATGATGAACCTCAAGAATAACCTTTGACTTGAAAAACACTAATCATTTTGTTTCCCATGGGCAATTGTGGTCTGAAGTAAAGTATGCCTGTGCTTGCAGTTTAAAAGTGTCCACTGCATTGTTTATTTTATTTATAAAAATACTTTACTATAGAACACATGATTGTGGAAAAATTTCTACTTGAAAAATGCAAATCTTAATTTAAGAAATGCTAACATTTTATCTGAATGTTTTCTCATTTTTATAACTTTCATAATTAGTTTACTTTTATTACAGAGAGCACGTCAAATGCTGCAAGGGAGATTGAACACTTACAGACAACCGTCAGGCCTGTGGATGCCTTTGTCAGCTAGTAGTTCAAGGTTAGTGGCATCCTATTTTCTTTGATGTACTACTCTTTTACTTTATCTGATAGATTTAATTATTTTCAGAAGTGGCTTGCCAGCCAACAGTTTCAGACCATTAATGACCCTTCCAGTACTCCAGTCCCAAAAAGATGCCCGACAAGCAACTTTCTTATTCCGAAGGGGACTTACGGTAAATTCCAACATACACTTTAAGGAACAGGTCATAGCTTTTTTTGTCACAACAGCAAATAAGTTTTCTTAGTTGTATTTCAGGTTCAGACACCCCTACATCCTGGTTCAGGGCAGTCTCTGGTATCTCAAAGAACACGGAGGTAGGTGTTGTGGGACAGGAGTGCCAGGCTTTTTGAAGCTTGCTGTTGAATACTGAATATTTATTTATTTTTTTTTTGTCATTAGATGGCGTATGACCACGACCAATAATGGGATCCTAACTGTTTCTATTGACAACCCAGCTGCTCGACTGTTTGCAGAGTGAGTGCCACACTTTTCTGCTGTCTGATTGGTCGATAATTTGTTAAATTTGGCTGCAAAACTTAAGCTCTGGTTAAATAAAAAAATCACGCCATTTTTGCATGAACAGAACATAAAGGAGAAGAGGTTTCCAACAACTTCTTTTTAATGCGTTGAATGATGTGCATTGTTTGTGCTAGCTGTATGTCCCAGGTAATTTGTTCTCTTTACGATGTTGTGGAGTAGCATAGCATTGTATATAGTGAGTTGCTCTGAGTAAAGAAAGAATGTAGTAGCAGAGCAGTGGTTTTAGTTGCTAAGCCCCAGGCCTATATAACAAATTGCTGCAAAAAGACAATACACTAGGAATAAAAAGTTAAAACGTCATAAAACTTTGGCCTTGTTAGTAGTTAAATAATATTCACACACATTTTAATGTTTCACCCACATGTGAAAAATAAACTACCACATGAAGTGTATTTTCTTTTTTTAACATGTGGACATATATCTTCATTTAAACATCATCATAATTTAGTAAAAGGTGATGTAATTGGGAGGACTATGCAAATTTGACGTTGTAATAACTTTTTCAACAAACAAACCGGTAATGAAAACCAAAAGGAGGTGCTTCCTTGTCTGTAATAGGTGGTATTGCCCCCTTAGGCAAAAAACAACCTCATGCACAGTATGTGCTTGCAGAGAATCTTGGGATTCAAAATGGACCCAAAAGTTGAGTTAGTCATATATCTAGGGGCCAGAGCTCAATTCTGTGTGTGTGTGTGTGTGTGTGCGTGTGCGTGTGTGTTTTTCCCTATACGGAAAGTAATGACAATGAGAGGTACTGTACATATTAGTAGAACCATATCAGTCAAATTCTCCTAACTCACTTTCCAGTTTCGTAGAGAGTAGATCTGTCTGTCATTTATGCGCTTTTTCTAATAACTGAATTAATCTGTCTCTAAAGTGTGTAAAATACCTAGGGCCTTTTGTGTAAAAGGTGTGAATTCTTAAAGTTATGTACACCCATTTCCATGCTCACTTCAAGATGTATAAAAATTAAACTTGGTGTAAAGCTGTGCACATTTTCATGGCATCCTCGCACCATGAGTATGCATGTTTCTGCTCGGTTTTGCGAATGGGTGGCACCCAGCATCAATGCAGTTGTTGCTGTTTTTGTGTTTCCATTTTTAAATATGAATTTGTGATGCAGGCTTTATGAAATACACCAAAATTAATTGCATATTGTTTACAAATTTAATTCACTTGATTGTAATCATTCTGCAACAATATAATGGTACATGGAATGGCCAAACTATTCCAACTACCTGCTTTAGCATTTTTAGAAGACATTACAAATGGAAGAATCGGAGAGTGTGTATTTATAGATGATGATTACTAGGATGTATACTTGATATCATATTTATGATGAAATGCATTGTCTTGGTTTCCTTCCAAAGGCATGCAGGTTAGGGGATTTGGTGATGCTAAATTGACTCTACTAGTATATGTGTAGCTCGTGTTCACCCAGTGATAAGCTGGCATCCCATCCAGAGATTGTCTCTCTACCTATGCTTGCTTGGACTGGAGCGACCCAGGATGGAATAATAAACATGTATGACAAAGATTTTTCAAAGTTCGTTAAGTTTTGAAGAATCTGCGTTCTTAGCTTACAGCTGGTTTTACCTTTATTACAGACACTTATTGTGGGGCGTTACATGGAGAAAGAAAATGGAAGGACAGGAACTGGGGGTTGGTACGTTTGACAGACGCATTACTGCTGCAATAAATTATTCCATCCAGCGTTATGTCTGCCCCAGTATCGTGCCTCAGCAAATCATCTTTTTCCATACCTTCCTATCTTCTGCATCTTGCTATATCACACCCATTACCTGCATGTCCTCTCTCACCACATCCATAAACCTCCTCTTAGGCCTTCCTCTTTTCCTCTTGCCTGACAGCTCTATTTTTAACATCCTTTTCCCAATATACCCAGCATCTCTCTTCTGCACATGTCCAAACCAACTCAATCTTGCCTCTCTGACATTGTCTCCCAACCGTCCAACCTGAGCCGACCCTCTAATGTACTAATTTCTAATCCTGTCTATCCTCCTCACACCCAATGCAAATCTTAGCATCTTTAACTCTGCCACCTCTAGCTCTGCCTCCTGCTTTCTGGTCAGTGCCACCGTCTCCAAACCATATAACAAAGCTGGTCTCACTACCATCCTGTAGATCTTCCCTTTCACTCTTGCTGATAACAGTCTGTCACAAATTACTCCTGACGCTCTTCTCCACCCATTCCACCCTGTCTGCACTTATTTTCACCTCTCTTCCACGATTCCTGTTACTCTGTACCGTTGATACCAAATATTTAAACTCCTCCACCTTCTCCTACTGTACTCCCTGCATCCTCGCTATTCCACTGACTTCCCTCTCATTTACACAGATATATTCTGTCTTGTTCCTGCTGACCTTCATTCCTCTCCTCTCTAGAGCATATCTTCACCTATCCAGGGTCTCCTCCACTGCTCCCTGCTCTCGCTACAGATCACAGTGTTATCAGCCAACATCATAGTCCACGGGGACTCCTGTCTAATCTCGTCTGTCAACCTGTCCATCACCATTGCAAATAAATGGCTCGGAGCCAATGCCTGATGTAATCCCACCACCACGTTAAATACATCTTATCACTCCTACAGCAGACCTCACCACTGTCACAATTCCCTTGTACATATCCTGTAGAAAACTCTAAGATACTTCTCTGCCACTTCTGACTTCCTCATACAATATCGCAACTCCTCTCGTGGCACCCTGTTATATGCTTTCTCAAGTCCCACAGTGATGTGATGTAACTCCTTCTGTCGTTCTCTATACTTCTCCATCAACACCCTCGGAGCAAACACTGCATCTGTGGTGCTCTTTCCTGGCATGAAACCATACTGCTGCTCACTAATCATCAGCTCACTTCTTAACCTAGTTTCCACTACTTTTTCCCATAACTTAATGCTGTGGCTCATCAATTATATCCCCCTGTAGTTACTACAGCTCTGCACATTTCCCCCCCTTATTAAAAATTGGTACCATTATACTTCTCCACTCCTCAGGCATCCTCTCACATTCCAAGATTCCATTAAACAGTCTGGTTAAAAACTCCACTGCCATCTCTCCTAAACACCTCCATGCTTCCACAGGTATGTCATGTGGACAAATGGCCTTTCCATTTTTTATCTGCTTCATACACACGTGGACAAAATTGTTGGTACCCTTCAGTCAATGAAAGAAAAACTCAAAATGGTCACAGAAATAACTTTAATCTGACAAAAGTAATAATAAATAAAAATTCTATGAAATTTAACCAATGAAAGTCAGACATTGATTTTCAACCATGCTTCAACAGAATTATTTAAAAAATAAACTCATGAAACAGGCCTGGACAAAAATGATGGTACCCCTAGAAAAGACTGAAAATAATGTGACCAAAGGGACATGTTAATCCAAGGTGTGTCCACTAATTAGCATCACAGGTGTCTACAATCTTGTAATCAGTCAGTGGACCTATATATAGGGCTCCAGGTAGTCACTGTGTTTGGTGACATGGTGTGTACCACACTCAACATGGACCAGAGGAAGCGAAGGAAAGAGTTGTCTCAGGAGATTAGAAAGAAAATTATAGACAAGCATGTCAAAGGTAAAGGCTATAAGACCATCTCAAGCAGCTTGATGTTCCTGTGACTACAGTTGCACATACTATTCAGAAATTTAAGATCCATGGGACTGTAGCCAACCTCCCTGGACGTGGCCGCAGGAGGAAAATTGATGACAAATCAAAGAGACGGATAATACGAATGGTAACAAAAGAGCCCAGAAAAACTTCTAAAGAGATCCAAGGTGAACTTCAAGCTCAAGGAACATCAGTGTCAGATCGCACCATCCGTCGTTGTTTGAGCCAAAGTGGACTTCATGGGAGACGACCAAGGAGGACACCATTGTTGAAAACAAATCATAAAAAAGCCAGACTGGAATTTGCCAAACTACATGTGGACAAGCCACAAAGATTCTGGGAGAATGTCCTATGGACAGATGAGACAAAATTGAACTTTTTGCCAAGGCACATCAGCTCTATGTTCACAGACGGAAAAATGAAGCATATCAAGAAAAGAACACTGTCCCTTCTGTGAAACATGGAGGAGGCTCTGTTATGTTCTGGGGCTGCTTTGCTGCATCTGGCACAGGGTGTCTTGAATCTGTGCAGGGTACAATGAAATCTCAAGACTATCAAGGGATTCTAGAGAGAAATGTGCTGGCCAGTGTCAGAAAGCTTGGTCTCAGTCGCAGGTCATGGGTCTTGCAACAGGACAATGACCCAAAACACACAGCTAAAACACCCAAGAATTGTTAAGAGGAAAATATTGGATTATTCTAAAGTGGCCTTCTATGAGCCCTGACCTCAATCCTATTGAGCATCTTTGGAAAGAGCTGAAACATGCCGTCTGGAAAAGGCACCCTTCAAACCTGAGACAACTGGAGCAGTTTGCTCATGAGGAGTGGGCCAAAATACCTGCTGAGAAGTGCAGAAGTCTCATTGACAGTTACAGGAATCGTTTGATTGCAGTGATTGCCTCAAAAGGTTGTGCAACAAAATATTAAGTTAGGGGTACCATCATTTTTGTCCAGGCTATTTTTTTTTTAAATAATTCTGTTGAAGCATGGTTGAAAATCAATGTCTGACTTTCATTGGTTAAATTTCATAGAATTTTTATTTATTATTACTTTTGTCAGATTAAAGTTATTTCTGTGACCATTTTGAGTTTTTCTTTCATTGACTGAAGGGTACCAACATTTTTGTCCACGTGTGTAGCTGTTCCTTCCTTCTTGGTAATCAGTTTCACTTCCTGATTCACTATGCCCTCATCCAACCTTTCTCTCTCTCTCTCCATTCATCAGCCTCTCAAAGTACTCTTGCCATCTGTTCAACACCTTCCTCGCTTCTGAGTACGCTTCCATCTTAATCCTTTATCACCCTAACCTGCTGCACATCTTTCCCAACTCAGTCCCTATGTCTAGCCAATTGGTACAGGTTCTTTTCTCCCTCTTTAGTGTCCAACCTCTCATACAATTCATTATTCACCTTTTCTTTAGCCTTTGCTACCTCTCTACTGTCTACTTTCTTCATCTCTGATTATCCTTCTTCTTTGCTAACCTATTCCTCTGTATACTCTCCTGTACTTGCCCATTCCACCACCTGGTTTCCTTTTCATCCTTCCTTTATCCAGATGTCACATCAAGCACCCTTCTTGCGGTCGCCCTTACTACTTCTGCTATAGTTTGTCCAGCTGTCTGGTAACACTTCACTGCCACCCAGTTCCTGTCTTACCTCCTTCCTGAACTCAGCCTTACAGTCTTCCTTTTTCAACTTCCACCATTTGATCCTTGGCTTTGCCCTTACTCTCTTCCTCTTGATCTCAGTCATCATCCTACAGACCTCCATCCTGTGCTGCCTCATTATACTTTCCCGTGCCACCTCTTTGCAGTCTTCAATCTCCTTCAGATTGACAATCCTGCATAGGATATAATCTACCTGTGTGCATCTTCCTCCACTCTTATGTCACCCTGTGTTCCTTCCTCTTCTTAAAATACACTCACCACAGCCATGTCCATCCTTTTCACAAAATCCACTGTTGTCTGACCTTCATTCCTTTTCTTGACCATATCTGCCCATCACCTCCTCATCTCTTCTGTTCCCTTCACCAACATGTCCATTGAAATCCACTCCAATCATTACTCTCTGTCCTTTGGGTGTACTGTCCATCACTTCATTCAACTCACTCCAGAAATCCTCTTTATACTCCATCACACGCCCAATTTGCAGGGCATATACACTAACAACAGTACACCTTCAATTTCCAGCTTTATAATCATCACTTTGTCTGACATTGTTTCCACCTGCAAAATACTCTTGAGATACCGTTCCTTCCGAAAACCCCCTACCCCATTTCCCCACCCCCCATCCACACCATAATAGAACAATTTGAATCCACCTCTGATGGTCCTCCACCTTCCCTACTCCCCTTCCATTTAGTCTCTTGCATGCACAATATATCAGTCTTCCTTGTCTCCATCACATCAGCTAACTCTTTCCCCTTACCAGTCATACTGCCAACATTCAAAATTCCTACCCTCTGTTCCACTCTATTTACCTTCCTTCTCTCATCATCTTCGGCCAACAGTAGCCCAATTTTGGCCGTGATCCTGTTGGCTAATAGTAGTGCTGGTGGCTGTTGTTAACCCGGGCTTCAACCGATCCGGTATGGAAATCTGTATTGTTGTCTACATATTGATCTGGCTAAATTTTAGACTGGATACCGTTCCTGACATAACCTTTCTCATTTAACCAAGCTTGGGACTGGCACAAAGAAACACGCTGGTTTTTGCATCCCCTGTGGCGGGCTTAAAGGGCATATATACAAAGGGTGTAAATCATAAAAAAATAAAATCTGTACAATATACACATGTACATGTGTTACCACCTGTGATTTGTGAGATAATTAAGACATGTTTTTCCTTATGCCAGCCAGAGTGAGTGCAATATTTACTGATTGGCAGGCACTGATGATGGCAAAGTTTTGAACACATGACATGCAATGGAGATTCAAAAATACAGGAGACAAGATAAAAATAATTGGAAAAACATGCTATTTGAGATGTTTTTTTTTGAGGCACAGCTCTTCATTAAATGTTACATTTTGGGGTAAGAATTTCTTTTTCTAGCATTATTGTGAGAAAATATGAGGTTTATGGTATACTAGCAAAATACCCGCGCTTCGCAGCGGAGAAGTAGTGTGTTAAAGAAGTTATGAAAAAGAAAAGTAACATGATTGTCAATGTAATTGTTTTGTCAATGTTATGAGTGTTGCTGTGTATATGTGTGTATATATATTAGGGATGGGCGGTATCCAAATTTTGATACCGTCCAACCTCCTCCCTATTTTACCTCGGTATACGGTATTACCGTGAATAATAAAAAAATTTGTGACGTAAGGCTCAGACAGCATCACCAAACTGTTGGCTTGTGCCTAAACCGTTCAGAAACTGAATATCAAACACTAATACTGAAACAATAACAAAATAACATGCGGAACAATATTAACAACTTTTATTAGCAACAAATAGCAGTTTATAAAAAAGTGCAAATACAACAGTCAAACAGAATTAAATTAACATAAACATCCAGAACAGTTTTCCGGAGACAACACAAATCAATTAAATTAAATCACACCGCCTGAACAACTTTTAATAACAAATATGAGCAGCTTATAAAAAAGTGCAACTAGACCCACAACAGTCAACCAGAGTTGAATTAACATAAACATCATCCATATTATAAAAAGTATTGCCAAGCAATAGTCCTAAACAAAAACGTCTTCTTTCCAATATCGTTTTTAACGTAAACCAAATAAAAATAC